>NC_143517.1:36532186-36686986 GCF_031878675.1 Megascapheus bottae | reverse complement strand
ATCAAGGTTCCAGAAGTAATGTACCCATTACCTGACGAATGTAACGGTAAACCTTCTATATATTATCCCCACAATAAAATATAATTAAAAAAGAAAAAAAGAAAAAAGAATTTGTCTTTTGTGCTGGTCCTAGTACTTGAACACAGGGATAGGCATTGTCCCCCAGCTTTTGTGCTCAAGGCTAATGCTCTACTACAGTAAGCCACAGCACTATTTCTAGCTTTTTTGACAGTTAATTGGAGATAAGTGTCTCATGGACTTTCCTGCCAAGTCTGGCTTTGAATTGCAACATTCAGATAGCCTCCTGAGTAGCTAAGATTACAGACAGGCACGATCCATAGATGCTGGCTATGAAAAAGAATTTGAAATGACTACTCAATTTGTCAATTAAGAGCTCAGGGACAGTGCCCATGCCCAGGGACAGGGTGGCAGCCTTAAGCTGAAGAGCTCAGGGACAGGGCTCAGGCTGAGTTCAAGCCCCATGACCCACAAAAAAGATTATTTACTAGTGACTACCATCGTTGGCAAAATAGAAGCCAAATTAGAACAGAATGAGCATGCCAAGGTGATGAAGACCTAATAATAAATTAGGCTACTTCTTCAGCAAGTTCCTTTTAGGAAAATAAGAAACAGAAGGGTCAAATAAATTCAGGTATGAGAAAAGCAAGCAATACCAACAGAGGACTGCTAAGAATAGGAGGAAGTTCCTACAAGAACTGGATTTTCTTTTCTTTTCTTTTCTTTTCTTTTCTTTCTTTCTTTCTTTCTTTCTTTCTTTCTTTCTTTCTTTCTTTCTTTCTTTCTTTCTTTCTCTTTCTTTCTTTCTTTCTTTTTTTTGCCAGTTCTGGGCTTGAGCTCAGGGCCTGAGCACTGTTCTTGGACTTTCTCAAGGCTAGAGCTCTACCACTAGAGCCTCAGCACCACTTCCAGCTTTTTTCTATGTATGTGGTACCGAGGAATCAAACCTGGGTCGTCCTGCATGCTAGGCAAGCACTCTACCACTAGGCCAAACTCCCGGCCCCTCTTTCTTTCTCTTTTTTCTTTTTTTTTGGTGGTAACTCATTGGGCTTGAACTCAGGGCCTGCTCAAGACTCCCACTTTGAGCTACAGCACCATTTCCAGTTTTTGGGTGGTTAACTGAGAACAGGGTCTCACAAGGACTTTTCTGCCTGGGTTGGCTCAGATTTCAGCCTTCTGAGTAGCTAGGATTACAGGCATGAGCCATTAGCACCTGGCTGGATTTTTTTTTTTTTTTTTTTTTTTTTTTTTTGCCAGTCCTGGGCTTGAGCTCAGGGTCTGAGCACTGTCCTTGGGCTTTCTCAAGGCTAGAGCTCTACCGCTAGAGTCTCAGTATCACTTCCAGCTTTTTTCTATGTATGTGGTACCGAGGAATTGAACCTGGGTCTTCGTGCATGCTAGGCAAGCACTCTACCACTAGGCCAAACTCCCGGCCCTGGATTTTTTTTTTTAAGATGGGAAAGTTTATGAAGTCCCTGAAATAAATCTACTAGAAAATAAATAAAAACTGTCAATATAAGAATGTTATAATGCGGGTGAGGAGGCTGAGATCTGAGGATCATGGCTCAAAGCCAGCTTGGGCAATAAAGTCCATGAGACTCTTATCTCCAATTTACCAAGAGAAAACAAGACGTGTCACCGTGGCTCAAGAGGTAGGGCAGCAGCCTTGAGCTGAAGAGCTGAGGGACAATGCCCAGGCTCTGAGTTCAAACCTCATGACAGACAAAATAAAAAATAAAGAGTACTATAAGCTTGGTGCAGTGGCTCATGCCTGTAATCCTAGCTACTCAGGAGGCTGAGAGCTGAGGATCAAGGTTCAAAGTCAGCCCCGGCACAGAAGAACCTAAGACTCTTGTCTATAATTAATCTGTAGAAAATAGGAAGTGGGGCTTGACTCAAGGGTAGGATGGCAGCCTTGAGTTAAAGAGCTCAGGGACAATGCCCAGGCCCAGAGGTAGGGTGGCAGCCTTAAGATGAAGAGCTTAGGGACAATGCCCAGGCCCCAGAGTTCAAGCCCCATTACCCACCCAAAATACTATAACCATACTATAGGAATAGCCAGAATAACAATTTCCTAAATGACTGGGCAAAAAGAGACAACTTACATGCTTCAGGTGTAAGTGTGCCTGGCTGGCAACGTCATATATTACATCTCTCATGTTTTTACTTTGGTTCCTCCGTAGAAAGTCCTCTTGGGAAACACCATGCTGTGTAGAAAAGTAATACTTTATGCTAAACATCTACAAGCATACTTAAAATTAACATAGCTCAGCTGAGTGCCAGTGGCTTAGGCCTGTAATCCTTGCTACTCAGAAGGCTGAAAGCTAAGGATTCCAGTTTGAAGCGAGCTCAGGCAGAAAAATCCTGGAGATTCTTATCTCCAATTAATCAGCAAGAAGTTGGAAGTGGAGGTATGGCTTAAGTGGAAGACCAACTGCCAAGAATAAAAAAAAAAAAAACCTAAACAAGGGCTGGGAGTGTAGCCTAGTGGTAGAGTGCTCGCTTAGCATGCACAAAGGCCTGGGTTCGACTCCTCAGTACCACATACACAGAAAAGGCTGGAAATAGTGCTGTGGCTCAAGTGGCAGAGCGCTAACCTTGGGCAAAAAGTGTCCAAGGAGAGTGTTTAAGGAGAGCGCCCAGGCTCTGAGGTCAAACCCCAGGACTGGCAAAACAAAATAACAACAAAAAACTAAGTAAAACTTTATACGATTTTTTTCCCAAGTTTTTCCATTTCCTTACAAATGAGGTGATGTCATTCTTTCTGATGGCAGTATAGAATTCCACTGTGTATAACTACATCTTCGTGATCCATTCATCCACTGAACAGAATCTGGGCTGGTTCTATATCTTAGCTATGGTAAAAATAATGCTGCAATGAACATTGTTGTGGATGGCCTTGTTTTGTGTAAATGCCAAGGAGTGGGATTTCTGGGTCATATGGGAATTCTACGTTTAGTTTTTTGAGGAATCACCACATTGCTTTCCAGAGTGATTGAACAAGTTTACACTCCCACCAACAGTGTAGTAGTGATCCCTCCTGGCCACAACCCCGCCAGCATCTGTTGTTATTAGATTTCTTGATCATGGCCATTCTAACTGGAGTGAGGTGGAATCTTAGAGTTGTTTTGATTTGCATTTCTTCTATGGCCAGAGATGTCAAGCATTTCTTCATGTGTCTATAGGCCATCTTTACTTCCTCTTCTCTTTAAGTCTTTAGCCCACCTTTTAATGTGATGGTTGTTTCTTTAAGGATTTGAGATTCAAGTTTTTGAGCTGTAGATATATTTTAGATATGAGGCCCTTGTCTGTTGTATGGCTAGTGAAGATCTCCCATTCTTGTGGGCTTTCTATTTGACTTACTAGCTATGACCTTTTCTATACAGAAACTCTGCAGTTCAATGCAGTCCCATTTGTCCAAACTTTCTTTAATCTGTTTTGTTTTGCCAGTCTTGGGCTTGGGCTCAGGGCCTGAGCACTGTCCTTGGACTTTCTCAAGGCTAAAGCCCTACCACTTAAGCCACAGCACCACTTCCAGCTTTTTTCTATGTATGTGGTACCAAGGAATCAAACCCGGGTCTTCGTGCATACTAGGCAAGCACTCTACCACTAGACCAAACTCCTGGCCCCTGTTTCTGGGCTTTTATTAAGAAAGTTTCGACCTGTACCAAGGAGTCCTATCTCCTATTCCTTCTTGTAAAGTTTTCAGGGTATGTGCTTTTACCTGAAGGTCTCTGATCTACTTGGAATTAATTCTGGTGCAGGATGACACATAAGGATCCAACTTTAGTTTTCTACAGGTGCTTAACCAATTCTGCCAGCACCATTTGTTAAAGAGGCTTTCTTCCATGTTATTTAATTTTTATTTTGGGGGTCATGTGGCTTGAACTCTGGGTCTGGGCACTCTCCCCGAGCTCTTCAGCTCAAGGCTTACTGTTCTACCCCTTGAGCCACAGCCTCACTTCCTGTTCTTTAGTGCCTGGGCTGGCTTTGAACCATGATCCTCAGATCTCAGCCTCCTGAGTAGCTAGGATTATAGGTGTGAGCCACGGTGCCTGGCTTCCATGTTATTTTTTTGGCTCCCTTACTGAAGATTAGGTAGCCAGAGGTCTGTGGGTTGATTTCTTGGTCTTCAGTTCTATTCCACTGGTCCTCAGGCCTATTATTTCAGTATCAAGCTGTTTTGATTATTATAGAGTCTGAAGTATGGTACTGATATTCCTGTAGTGCTGTTCTTTCTGCTAAGGATTGTTGTTGCTACACAGGGTGTTTTACTATTCCACATGAATTTTTGGATTGCTTCCTCTATTTCATTAAAATGAAATGGATGACATTGGGATATTGTTATTGCGTTGAAATTGTAGATAGCTCTTAGCAGGATTGCCATTTTCACAGTGTTGATTCTTCCAATGCAGTAGCCTGGGAGGTACATATTAAGTGAAGTAAGCCAGAACCAAAGTACCATAGGCTCCATGGCTTCCCTCATTTGTAATAATTAATACACATCTTGGATTCTCCTAGCAGATGACCACAATAGCTCAAAAGCTATGTATTCTGCTCATGCAGGATGAGACTAAACGAAATGAACTTTAGGTTATGGAAGTAAAAGGTTTATCATTGTGATTGTTGTTCTTAATGTACTATGTGTACTTGCTTCTTTTCTTTTTTTCACTTATGGTTAATCTCATGTGGTGACTGTATGTGACTGTTACCTGGTATATTGTTTATCCGTTTATTTGAAATAGGGTAGGGAAGGGGGAAAAAGATGACTGGGAGGGGTTGAGGGAGGGGAAGGGGGACAAAAACATGAGAAGGGGTATGAAGGTTCAAGAAATAATGTACTCATTACCTGACGAATATAACTGCAACCCCTCTATACATTATCCCAACAACAAAATACAATTAAAAAAAAACAAAACGTAAACAAAAGTGTAATGCACGCGCACACACACACATGTACAATTAAAAAGCAACAGCTCAGGGCCGGGAGTTTGGCCTAGTGGTTAAAGTGCTTGCCTAGCATGCATGAAGACCCGGGTTCGATTCCTCGGTACCACATGCAGAGAAAAAATCCAGAAGTGGGCTGAGGCTCAAGTGGAAGAGCTCTAGCCTTGAGAAAGTCTAAGGACAGTGCTCAGGTCCTGAGCTCAAGCCCAGGACTGGCAAAAAAAAAAAAAAAAAAAGCAACAGCTCAGCCAAGCTTGCACCTAGGATCATAGCTGCTCTAGAGGCTGAAAGTCATAGGATCACGGTTTGAAAATCTTCTAGTGATTCCTTCTCAAATTATGAGCTCGATGGGGGTGATCCAAACAAATTATATCACAACTCAGTAATTAACATAACTCAAGAAAACAGGTATGTCAGAATATAGTATATAATGTCTATTTATTTTTTAAATTCTTGTCGGCAGTTCTGAGACTTGAACTCAAGGACTTAACGCTTGCTAGCTAGACTAATAGCATCACTTGAGCAACACCTCCAGCCCTGTTTTTTGCTGGTTATTTTCAAGATAGGATCTCATAAACCTCAAAGCTCCTTCCTTTCACACTCAATGTCCCAAGTATTATATGTGAGAGCCACATGTAAAGTTTCTTTTTTTGGTCTGGACCTTGAACTCTGGGAGCTGTCCCTGAGCTCTTCAGCCAAGGCTGGTGCTCTACCACTTGAGCCACAACACTATTTCTGTTTTTTCTGGTGGCTAATTAGAGATAAGAGTCTCACAAACTTTTGTGCTTGGGCTGGCTTTAAACCAAGATCCTCAGGTCTCAGCCTTCTGAGTAGCTAGGATTACAGGCATGAGCCACTGTCCATTTTTTTAACTAATGTGTGTATAGAATTAACAGAAGAAAAATAACACAAAGTTTGAGAGTAGACTATAAGAACATCCGAACATAAAGCAATAAAGCAAAAATCCTAACAATGTGTTGGTACGGGGGCTTGAATCCAGGGCTTTGTTCTCTAGCTTGGATTCTTCGCTCAAAGCTAGCACTCCACAACTTAAGCTATGCTTCTACCTCCTGCTTTTTGCTTGTTAGTTAGAGATAAGAGTGTCTCAGGTTTGTCTTCCTGAGCTAGCTTTGAACTGAGATTCTCCGATCTCAGCCTAAGTAGCAAGAATTTGCAGGTGTGAACTACTGGTGCTGAGCCTCTGAAAGAAAAGAAACAAGATGAGTTCTCTGGTAAAACTTTGAAAATGAATCCTGTAATTTTTTATTGTGAAGTAAAACATTATTAAGAAGCTTCACTAAATAATGTTCTCTGGACCTTGTCCCTCACACAGCCCTTCAAAAGATCTATCGCTTCTGACTGACAAAATTCTTCTTTTTTCATGAATGCAAAGCATCTTTATGATAGTCTCTCTCCCATTCTCCCTCATATCGTATTCGTATTCCCTCATATCATTATTCTTATTTTGTTGTATATATACTGAATTCTTGACAATGACTGATAAAATTCTAACTCATTAAAAAGGGCAAAAGAGGAAGCAAAGAACTCCCCTTTCAGAGCAGCTAAACAGATAGATAAGCAAAGAAACAAGACAGAACTTCCTTCCCAGCATTACCGGGGTGATTTATTACAAGGTTTAAATTATAGCCTTACCAGCATACAAATATCCATGGGAAGAAACACTTTTCTTCTGCTTCCATGATAAGGAGTTGCTCTCAGGACAGTAACAATGCCTTGTGCTTTTCCAAGGTGACTTGCAGCATGATCTGCATGAAGATCCTTTATCCCTGAGGTTTTAAAAGTTAAAAAGCCTGCTCTAGTCTAAGGATATAACCAAGTAATAGAAATAGCAGAGGAATTATTTGAACACATAAAAGTAGGTATTTATCTTATGCTTTACATCTGGAAAACAGAGTTTATAAGGGGAAAACTGAGTGTAAAAACAAGTGGCCAATTTCCTACTAGGTATTGGAATCGCAATTGTAGAAAAATTTTTCCTTAAACTTGGGCACACCAAGAATACATTTACAGCTGTAATCAGCTGTCATGGAAGTTCATTATAAATCTATCATTTCTTCTCTATGCAGTTCCCCTATGACCACATTCCATGTACATAGTTAACATTCAGCTTTTCACCTCCTCCTTTCACTGTGATGGCAAACATGTCACCAGAGGGACGGAGACAAGAGACCTGGCTGAAATATTCAACAGGGACTTCTATAAGTCTTTGGGGCTACATAAAATGTATTACCTTCTTCAAATGAGATGGTATTGTCCTTGCCCAAATAATTTCCTCATTGTATTAAGACATCACTAACTCGAAATGAAGTCAGAGGAGGAAAAGTATCATCTAAAAAGTTGTTTAAAGGAGGAGAAAGAAAAATCTCTTAAAAATTTTCTTAAGTGTGGTTTTGTATCTTCTACTTGATTTAATATGGGAAAGGATTATTGACAGAAGAGTCAGAATATAGGACTTTCAAATCCTGAAAGAGTAAAGTCATCTGCAACTACCAGTCATCAACTACAGCATTATCATAAAGTATCTGAACTACTTTTATGAGAGCCTGAGTTTTTAAAATAGTTCACACTTCAAAGAAAGGCATATATTTCCCTTCTTGCTTCTTAAACAAAAAAGTAGTTATGTTATGGATAGTGCAAAAAAAAATGCCAGTACTAAACTGGATAAACTATCAAATTAGTAAAAAGTGGAATCTGGAAGGGGTTTTATTTGAAAAGAGCAGCATGAAATAGAAAAATAACTTACCCAAACTTTCCAGTGTTAAATAAAGAAGAGAGCTCTGTGTGTTTTCGGCATAATTTTCAAGTTCCTGGATATTACGATATGCTCTGTCATCCAAATTTTTTTCCTAGAGTCATAGAAAATGCAAAAGTTTGTTGAATTATCAGGTTTTTTTTTTTTTTGGGGGGGGGGTCGGTCCTGGGGCTTAAACTCTAGGCCTGGACACTGTTCCTGAGCTCTTTAGCTCAAGGCTTCGGCCCTACCCCTTGAGCCACAGCCCTACTTACCCTTTTCTAGTGATTAATTGAAGAGTCTCATGTTCTTTAATGCCCAGGCTGGCTTTGAACCATGATCCTCAGATCTCAGGCTCCTAAGTAGCTAGGATTACAGGCACAAGCCACCACGCCATGCTGAATTACCAGTGGCTTCCACCTGTAATCCTAGCTATTGAGGAAGTTGAAATCTGAGGATCACAGTCTGGACAGGAAAGTCTTATCTCCAATTAACTAACAAATAGGCGGAAATGTCAATGTGGCTCAAAGTGGTAGGAAGAATGCTTGAGCACAAAAGCTTAAGGATAGCTCTCAAGCTCTGAGTTCAATACCCAGGATCAACACAAAAAGAAAAAAAAAGAAAAGGAAAGAAAAAGAAAAGATGTTAGCACTGAAAAACTCAGACTATTACTTAGCATAATTAAGATTAAAAATAACTTTAAAATCGTGTACATTCTATACTTACAAATCACCTACCAATACTCAAGAATAACAAAAATATACAATGGATACAGGGTTGGCTTGATTTTAATTCTTTCTAAAATTGAAGGTATCAAAAGACACTGACTTAACTGAGCTGGTGTATGGTAACTCTATGTTTAACTTTTGGAAGAACTGCCAACCTTTTTCTAAAGTAGGTATACCATTTTACATTCCCACCAGCAATATATGGAGGATTCCAATTTCTCTACATTTCTCCCTTACATTTGCCATTGTTTGTTTTATTATGGCCATCCTGAAAAATAGGGCTAGAATTTTCATCTTTTTTTAAATGACTGTCAACCCAATCACATGACTGTTCTTTTCTAGTATTACAGCCTTGTAGTTGTTTCAAAATTAGAAACTTTTATTGTTTATCAAAATTGTTTTGGCAGCTGGATACTAGTGGCTCATACTTCTAATCCTAGATACTTAGGAGGCTAAGACTTAGAGGACAGAGATTTGAAGCCAGCCTGAGTAAAAATGCCTATAAGCTTCCATCTTCAATTACCCAACAAAATGTAACACTGAAAGCATGGCTCAAGAAGTAGAGTACAAGCTGAGTAAGCATAAAGCTCTGAATTCAAACTCTGGTACTAGATAAAACCCAACAATAAAAAAAAATGTTTTGGGGGGTTAAGAATTTGTCCCAGAAGTAGAGTAATTCCTTAGAATGCACAAAGACCCAGGTTCAATTCCTTGGTACCACATACATAGAAAAAGCTAGAAGTGGTACTGTGACTTAAGTGGTAGGGTTTTAGCCTTGAGAAAGCCCAAGGACAGCGCTCAGGCTCTGAGTTCAAGCCCAGGGACTGTCAAAAAAATTTTTTGGGGAGGTGGGGGGAGTGGAAGAAAAACATGGAAGAGAGTAACAATGTTCGTAAGAAATGTACTTACTAGCCAGGCATGGTGGCTCATGCCTGTAATCCTAGCTATTCAGGAGGCTGAGATCTGAGGATTGCCATTCAAAGCCAGCTTGGGCACTAAAGTCTGTGAGATTCTTATCCCCAATTAATCACTAGAAAGGGGGAAGTAAGGCTGTGGCTCAAGGGGTAGAGTGGTGGCATTGAGCTGAAGAGCTTAGGGACAGTGCCCAGGCCCAGAATTCAAGCCCCATGACTAACCCAAAAAAAGTATTTACTACCTTACTCATGAAACCGTAACATCTCTGCATATCACCTTGGCAATAAAATTAAAATTAAAAAAAAAAAAATGTTTTGGGGGCTGGGAGTTTGGCCTACTGGTAGAGTGCTTGCCTAGCGTGCATGAAGGCCCGGGTTCAATTCCTTGGTATCACATACATAGAAAAAAGCCGGAAGTGGTGCTGAGGCTCAAGTGATAGATCTCTAGCCTTGAGAAAGTCCAAGATCAGTGCTCAGGCCCTGAGCTCAAGCCCAGGACTGGCAAAAAAGAAAAAAAAAAAAAAAAAAAAAGTTGCAAAAAAGAAAAAAAAAAAAAAGTTTTGGCTATTCTGGTTCCTTTGCATTTCTCCATAAGTTATTTTTTGTTTTTTTGTTTGTGGGGGGAGTCCTGGGCCTTGAACTTCCAGCTTTTTCTATTTTCTTGAGTTCTAGCCTATGATTGACAAAAAGACAAAACAAAACATCCAGCTATTTTCTGGGTGCTGGTGGCTCATATCTGCTACTCAGGAATCTGAGATCTGAGGATTACAGTTCAAAGATAGGCCAGGCAGGAAACTGTGTGCAACTCTTGGCTCCAGTTAACCACCAAAAAGTAGGAAATGGAGCTGTGGTCCAAGTGGTAGAGTGCTAGGCTTGAGCAAAAGAGCTCAGAGACAATGTCCATATCCTGAGTTCAAGCCCTAGGACCAGACAAAGAGCAGGTGTGTACACATGCATGCCTCTACCTGCTGTGTCTGTGTCTATCTAGCTGTGTCCAGGCGGGGCATCAGAGGCTAAGGGGATGTACGATACACATATGCAAATGAAATGATTTCCTCCCTGAAGAATGAACTAAGGATTAAGGGAAAAAAAATCAAGACATACAAAATGATTTCAACTTACTCTTTCATCAATGATTTTCATTAGCCATCTTTTAGTCAGGTTATGTCTTTTTACAGCCTAAAAAACAAGAGGGTTGTAAGTTTTTAGAAAGTACTAGAAATGACTTTTATATATCTGAATAGAACAGACAAACCAAATGCACAGTGAAGATAAGGGGATATTCAACATAGCTATGTTAAGTATAAAAGAAAATATCTCTAGAAAGGTATTTCAAAACATTTTCAAGTAAAGATAGTATTTGTAATACTTTTCTGATAGTTTCTTTTATCCTGCATTAACTATTCTATTTTCAAATATAAACAAAAATACCAAGCTTCTCTATTATACGATGCACTCCTTCAGTGGCTACATACTATATACAAACTTTGGGCCATGCAATTTACTATAATTTATTAGTAAAAACTACTGCTTCTTGGGCCTGGACCACTTCCGGCTTTTTTCTGTTTGTGGTACTGAGGAATCGAACCCCGGTCTTTGTGCATGCTAGGCAAGTACTCTAGGCCAAATTCCCAGCCCCATCTGCGAGAATCATATCCCCAGTTAATCATAGAAAAAGCTGGAAGCGGCACTGTGGCTAAAGTGGTAGAGCACTAGTTTTGAGCAAAAGGAGCTCAGAGACAGAGTCTAGGCCCAGAGTTCAAGCCCTAGGGCCACCAAAAACAAAACAAACGAATCAACAAATGAAGAAAACAGGACAAAATGTTCACAGCAGGTGAATCTGCGATATAGAAGTTACTTCACAGATTTTCCTAGAAATTTGAAAACCGAATGCTTTTTATTTTTCTTGGCTAAAATCAACACTTAGTAATAAATACACAATAAATATAGTAGTAAAGATCTTAGGTGCTTGTATACCTGAATTATTACTCTTAGATATCACTGAATGTAAAGGTAAGCATGCTTATCCACCCACATTTGTGGAACAAAGAGGAATGGAGAACAGAGCCCTCTTTATCTGGCAGGACTAATGGAGGAAAAGCTGGATATGTGAAGAATAGATCCCACTTATCTCAGCACTACTACTGTTACATAGCCCTATGGGCTTCTTTTTGCAAATCTCAGGAATCGCACTGGTCACTACACATTCCTGCTCTTCTTTTCTTGTATGTGTGTCTGAGAGATAGATATTTTGTTGTTTTTGTTGATTGCGGGGCTTGAACTTTGGGCCTGGGTTTTGTCTCTGAGCTCTTCAGTTCAAGGCTAGCCCTCTACCATCTGAGCCACAGCACTATTTCCAGTTTTCTGGTGGTTAATTGGAGATACGAGTCTCACAGTGTTTTGTGCCTGGCTGGCTTTGAACTCTGGTCCCCAGATCTCAGTCTCCAGAGTAGCTAGGATTACAGACATGAGGCACCCGCATCCAGCTAAGGTTGATCTTTGTAACCACTATGAAGTACTGTTTGTGGCATATAAGCATATTCAGTAAAAACTTTTATCAATGAAAAGTCAAACTCATATTTACTCTAATCTAAAGCAAATAACCACAAAATGTAAATGAATGATTCTGAAGGAATTTAAAAATCAAGGTAAAGGAATATATACTGAAAAGAAGTTGAATAAAATATCAACTTTGGAAGATGAGGCCAAATAGAATACAAATTTCTGCTTTAAACATAAACTCAAGTTGTAACTAATATTCACACAGAGAGAAAAGGAGAATACCATATGGGATGTATAAGAAATTAAAAATATGCACCTATATTCTACCCTAAAACTACCAATGAAATTATACAGTAAAATGTTCTCTCTTCTTTTTTTTTTCAGTCCTAGGGCTTGAACTCAGGGCCTCAGCATTATCCCTAAGTTTCTTTTGCTTAAGGCTAGTGCTCTGCCACTTTTGCCACAGTGCCACTTTCAGCTTTTTCTGAGTCATTATTGAGGATAAGAGTCTCATGGACTTACTGCCTGGGCTGGCTTCAAACTGCAATCCTCAGATTTTCTGAATGGCTAGGCATAAGCCACCAGCACTCAGCATTACCTGCTTCTTTTAAATATACGTGAACCCTAAATATTGGTCATATCACAAAACTAGCTAACATTAAAATTTAAATACCCTGGGCTAGAAAGGTAGCTTACTCGTAGAGCAGAGTATTAGCTATGAGTGAAAAGGCTGAAAGCAGAAGACTCTGAATTCAAGCCCCAATACCTACACAAAAACAAAATAGGAAATCAGATTCCAATTTCTTCCTTTAACAAACAGATCAAGGAACCATGCAAGTTATCAGAGGATGATACATTTATTTTACCTTCCATAGTTCAATAGCTACTGGCTGATGTGGTGGTTTATCACAGTATATGTCTTCAACAGCTTTTTTCCAGAACTGCATTCGCATCAGTCCAATTGTTTTTTCAGAAACGGAGTCCTTAACCTGTAAAGAAAGTTTAGAAGCTTCTAACATGCCAGTATTTTTAAGGAAATTTTTTAAGTTAATGAAACTGTTTTATATTAAGACTATCTATGGTCGTGAATACAGGACTCTACATTTTTCAGTACCTAAAACAGTATAAAAAAACAGTCATTTAGTCAATGATTTTCCCTTTCATTTGCTTGTAGTCAGGGCCTGGGCACCATCCCTGAGCTCTTTTGTTGAAGACTAACACTCTACCACTCTGAGCCAAAGGGCCACTTGCAGTTTTCTGGTGGATAATTGGAGGTAAGCATCTCATGGACTTTCCTGATTAGGCTTCCTTTGAACTACAATCCTCAGGTCTCACCCTCCTGAATAGCTAGAATTATAGGTATAAGCCCCAAATACCCAGCTGAATGATTTTCTTCAGTTATAAACTGATTCCATAATGCCCTTTATGACATTTATTTTTCTTTCTGTGTGAGACCTAGTCTAATTGTGTGATGTCTTTAATCTTACATCTCTTTAGCTTTCTGTGTTTTACAGTGCAGGAGATCTAACTTAGGGCCTCATATACTCTAGGGCAGGCAAGTGCTCTACCAGTGAAATACTTTTAGCCCATGAACCTCCTTTAGTTTGGAAATATGTCTTTATCATTTATGACTTTAAAAACTCTCAATGTTAAGTAAATGGCAATTGGAAGAAGGAGTGTAGTATAGATAACAGAAAAAATGGTTAGGATATATAGGATATATGACGCCTTGGGTTTAGTGGGGGGAGGGGAGAAAAGAAATTGATTTAAGCATATTTAGGACTCATTTTAACTGAAGACAAAAACTAACATTACTTCAGAGAGACAGATGGACATTTCCTGCTTGCTGTGAACAGTACATACACTGCTTAGGTAATGTAAGCTGAGGAATGCAAAACTTTAACCACATGATGGGAGGGAGAAACTGGAGAAAAGCAAAGAAAGGAGTGACACTGTCCAAAAAAGAAAAGTATTCATTACCTTATTTATGAAATGATAACCTCTCTGCATGACACCTTAATAGTAACAATAAAATTAATTTTAAAAATTAGAAAAGTACAGAAAGCAAAAAGGGCTAGGAGCATAGCTCAAGTGGTAGAGCACTATCCCAATAAGCAGGAATCTGAGTTTAAAGGCCAGCACTACCAGAAAAAACAGAATAAACAAAACTCTAGAATACCATTTCCAGAAATATTAAATTCATTAGCTGATTTTATTAACATTGAATTATGCCCACATAGGAGAAATTACTAACAGACTTTAAACACAATATAAATTACAAGTATATTTCCTTATTTGCATTACATTACAATATCATCTTTCTTTTTTGCTGTTTGTTTCTTTTGGTCATGGGGCTTGAACACAGGGTCTGGGTGCTACTTCTGAGCTTTTGTATGCCATGCTAGTGCTCTACCATTTTAAGCCACATCTCAACTTCCGACACCCTCTTATAAATAATATTTGAAGATAGTTTAATACCAGCCTGGGCCAGCTCCACATTGAAAGCCCTCAGTGCAAAAGCAGAGCTTCGGGATTCTGCAGGGAGTAGCAGGGAGCACAAGTAACTTTCATAATCTCTCTTCCTATAACAGAAGAAAAAAAAAAAGTAGTTACTCTTCATTTGCCAAACAGCAGACAAAATTCTGATCAAATTAATGGTACAATGAGGCTTCAGTTCAGAAAAGGCTCTTTCAGAATTATTTCTCTAACTAATGAAAAGCAGATTTGCCCTCAATATCAGGATAGTTTAAAAAGAACAATTTTTTACTTATAAGCACTTATACTTAGCTATTAGTAAGAATTCAAATATAAGTCAAGAAAATAGTCTAGTAGTGGTAAAATCTCAGTTTTTAAAGTAATATAGAAAGAAGATACTGAAATTTATATAAGGATATTTATGCACCTTCCCAGTAGCATTTGCTTCTAGTAGCATTAATAATCTTTCAATTGTTGGCACCAATAAACAATCCTAGAACCTGGACTTAGGTTCCTAAATTCTGCAAGGCTTCATAGGTCCTAAATTCTGCTAAGGCTTCATAGAGAAGGATTGAACCCAGGTCTGGGGCAGAGAAAACAATAAAGATAGAAGCCTAAAACATTGTAAACAGAAAGCATAGAAATATTTAAAGAATGGTAAAAATTGTTAAAAGAACACAGAAATTGCTGCATCTAAAGACAATGAACTGGGCACTGGTGCTCAATGTCTGTAATCCTAGCTATTGAGAAGGATGAGACCTTACAGTCAAGGTTTGAAGCCAGTGTTGGCAGACAAACCCAAGAGACTCATCTCCAAAACACCCAGCATAAAGTAAGAAATGAAGGTTGGCTCAACTGGTAGGGTGCCAGTGGTGCTGGAGAAGACCAAGGGAGAGCTGGCGGCCCTGAGTTCAAGCCAAGTACTGGGGGAAAACAGAGAAAGATAGCAAGACAGACAGACAGACAGACAAATAGGCAGACAGACCAAGAGGATCTGTTTGAGTCTAGGAGTTTGAGACCAACAATTTAACAAGACTTTATACATATATGTAATGCATACACACATATACACACAGGGATACATAGATAACAGGGTCTTCAAGGAAAAAGGGAAGAAACAAAACCAATACGCAAATCTTGAAACATATTCACTTTTTGGATTTGCATGACCCATCAAACCCCAAACTATTCTGTTATTTTACTATTTCTCAGGAGACATTGAAACCAAATACTTTAAGAACTAATAGCAATGAAGGATAGAGGAGAGAATGGAAGGGGGGGGGGGGTGTCACTAAATCACAGGTAACCACCAGTCCTCTCTACTCCAATCCAAACCAACATCCACAAAAGAGCAAAGTCAAGCCCCTTATTTCATGAGGCTATCAATAAAGTGATGATATACACTGTCCTCACTGTGCCCTTAGCTATGTGTCAAGCACTGTTCTGCTTTATTCCCCACAACCCTTGATAGTAGGTCTGTATTTGTCCCTCACAATTTACAATGCATACTAAAGGAATTACTTGGAAATTCCTACTAATAGCGCCGCAAGCATAGAAAGTTAACGACTGCAATTACTATATAGTCTGAGAATAAAAAAGTTTATGCTTGCAAAGTGGGGTGAAAACTAAAGATTCAGGCAAGGCGACCTGAGAGGGCAGAGGAAGAAATATTACGATTTTGTGGTCAGGAGAACGATCCCGTTGCTTTACTCTCCCCACACAGCAGAAGCTGGGGCCCACCGGGAAGTCCGGGGCACCGAGGGCTGCGAGGAGGAGCGCTGGTCCCCGAAGCTGGAGGACCCAGGTCCCAGCCCGCCCCCGTCCCGGCCCAGGGCTCGCTCACCGCAGCAACTCCAGGCAATAGTGGTCAGAGCCCAAGGCGGCAGGTCCGCTGGCCGCCGCCACGCTTCGCCCGGTCACCGCGGGCCCGGGGAGCCGCCGCGTGCGCATCCATAAGCCGCGGGGCGGCCGGCGGCGGTGTAGGCCCGTGACCGCGAGCCGCAGCGGACCCCAGCGCGAGCCCAGCACGGAGGCCGCCATGATGCCGGCGTCGCGTGCCCTTGGCCCGCCCGCGCCGCGCATGCGCGGCCATTCCCCCCGCCACGCCCCCAGCAGCGGCGTGGGCCGCGCGGCCTGAGCAGAGCCAGGTGTCGCTGTGGTCCGCTGCACCGTGGCCTCCACCGTTCTTGGGGAGTTTGTTCCCAAGGAAGCTGGCCTCAGTCCCTTCCGACCAGGCTTCCCTGGGATAACCCTTCCCGTGTCACTCCTCAAGCGACCCCTGAGCACCTCGGACAGGTCGGGAGCGCTCGCGTCTCCGGAAAGGAGCTGCCCGAGCTCGTGCAGCGCCTCGAGTCGCCCCCAGGAGCCGTTTCCCACCCGGGACGCCTTGTGCGTTGTCACCCTGCCGCAGGAGGCCGTCCCGCGAGGCCAGGAAAATGCCCAGCGGTGGTGATCGCCAGCTGCCCAGAAGCCAGCCATCCCCTAGACTCCGAGCTGGCTGACTGCCTCTGACTGCCAGCTTCCTGGGGGCAGGCATTGTTTGGTATCCTCCCTGCCAGTCGGTGAGGCATTATAGAAGCCAAATTGCCCCCATTTACAATGTAATTCTAAGGGTGGGTTAAGTGACAAACACCCTGTCTACTACAATGTGCTAATTTGGGGACAGAAAGAGAAGTGGAGCATTCCATGGATTCCATGGTCTCCAGGCTCCAACATGGAACCCAGAGTCTGCAGTTTCTCAATAAAAACCTGCCAACAATTATTTGGGTCTACTTTCCACCACCTAACCTGATGGTCCAGCCGACATCCACTTAATCCTAGATCCTAGAAACATAGCCTGCCTCAGATTTGCCCATACTGCTGCAGCCTGAGTGGTTCTTTCTAAAATGTACATCAGATTGTGGCCCTTCTATTCAAGGAACTTTACTGTTCTTTAGATGGAGTCTGGTCTCTTTTAACCTTTCAGCCTCAGCTCCAGCCATTTGAATTTTTTATTCCCTGAAACTCTCAGGACCAGGCCCCACTGTGTAATGTCCGTTCTTTCCTCTGAATTTGTCTTCTAGTTCTGACAGATATGTACTGTTGTTTGCAGTACCACAATTTAAACCTGCCGTATTTAAAAACAACCCATCCACATGCCCAGTAGTGATTTTCTGCTCAACTAGTCTTTTTTTTTGTGTGTGTGTGTGGGGGGGGAAGTCATGAACTCTGAGCTCTTCAGCACAAGGATACCACCCTACCCTTGAGCCAAGCCCTACTTCCTGTTTCCTAGAAGTTAACTGGAGATACAAGTCTCAGAGTCTTTTGTGCCCAGGCTGGCTTTGAACCATGATCCTCAGATCTCAGGCTTATGAGTAACTAGGATTACAGGTGTGAGTGACTGTAACCGGCTCAACTAGTCTTACCCATCTGGACATCTTGTACAAAACTCCAAACAAATAATCGTTTCTTCATTTATTTGGACTGTGCACTCCTACAATTAACCAATAAAAAAATTGGGAGTCACCTCTAGTTCTTCCCTTTTTCTATATCTAATGCAATTGAATTGGTCAAGTCTATTATCTTTTTATTCTTCACGTTTGTCACTTGTAGCATATGCTACTGCAAACTATATGGATTCAGATTCTGACCCTGCTTCCCAGTACTTTGTGACCCTGGATGAGTCATCTAATGTTCTTGGAGTCAGCATTTCTCAACCATAAAATGGAAATAATAATAGACCCTACCTTACAAGACAGACCATTAGTAGAATTCAATGAGTTACTCCATCTGAAACACCAGGAGAGTATTCAGTTCATGATGTATACTCAAGGAAACCAATCGTTATAAGAAAAACATTATGAAAGACTTTCATATAATATAACATATATACAGAAATATATATATATATATATATATATATATACACACACATAAGATTGCTTGGTGTCTTTGGTGAAAAGCTACTCACTGTGCAGAATATTTGCTTCCCTGGAATTTCTGCATGGTTCATTTTCTGTGCTATTTTTAGCCTTGTAAATTGCAGAATATTGACAAGACTGAAAATGGTTCTTGTCCATTAATGTAAATTATGCCCAATGGAGATTCAGTGGATGATTGTTCTATGGTTGATCAGTTTTGACAAGTTCATGTCTATTAAACTTATTCATTGATGTATTTATTCCCTGAGGGCTTAGTCTTGTCTGGAAATTTGGACACTCCTTTGAGCTAGTCATCACATTTTCACTAGTTCCCTCTAATTTATAAGCTCAATGAAATTTTATTTTTATACTGGTAATTGAGCTGAAACTTAGAGCTTCACATTCTTGCTTAGTCTTGTTTTGTTTTTTTGCTCAAGGCTAACACTCTACTGCTTGAACCACTGCTCCATTTCTGGCTTTTTGGTAGTTAATTGTAGGTAAGAGTCTTGTCATTTTTCTTGGGCTGGCTTTGAAACACAATCCTCAGATCTCAGGCTCCTCAGTAAGTAGGTGTTGGTGAGCCACCGGCACTCATTGAGTTAGACGTTTTGGCCAGTTCATTCTATATTTGGATGAAATTCATAATCATATCATATTTGAAAATTTATTTTGTCAGCCATCTTTAGCTATTATTTCCATTTTATTTCCATTAATCCATGTCATATCTTTCTGATAAGCCAGTTTCATTTCTTTGCAAGTTCATTTCCAGACCAAAGAGTCTATATTGAAAAATATTGCTGTTTCTAGTTAACATAAATACATACTAAAGGTGTTTCAAGCCTACAGATATATAAAACTAAAGGCAGATGTGTTAATCAATTATCTGTTGCCATGACATAACTTTATTTTGACTTACTGTGACTTAATCCTTATGTTTTGGGGCTCATGGCAGGAGTGCCTAGAGTAGGAAATCTATGCACTTATGATGGTTGAAAAGCCAAGAGAAAGGAAGGACTAGGGTCCCAATATCACCTTAAAAGTATGTCCCCAGTGATATGTACTTTCTCTCAGTATACATAAATATATTTATGTATATAAATATATATAACATAACAATGAACAAAAACGAATACTAGGAAGGTGAAACATGCCCTGCCTGGGGTGTAGGTACAGGAGGGAGAGGAAGGATGAAGAAGGTGAAGGAGGGTAAACACAGTAAAAATATTTCCTGAGGGGGGGAGGGTAACGGGTACCAAGACATGTGAAAGGGTATCAATGTATGTGAATTAATGCACCTCCTATCTGGCAAATATCATGTAACCCTTTTATTAATTACAATAAAAAATTTAAAAAATATTTCCTGCATGAGTGAAAATGGAACAATGAAGCTTTGTTAACACTGGATTCAGAAGGAAGAGGGAAAAAATAAATAACATTACACTAGTGAAAACATATCGACAATGATTACTAATTGCTTATATATACTATAACTATAGGGTCTTGAATAATTATGAACATATGAAACATTTCTTTAGTCTAATTTTGTGGTATCAAAATCAATGTTTTTGATATATGCATATACTTTTATTCAAAGTTATAATCCAAGCTCAACTTCAATGCTTATTCATAAGGTTGATGTCAGCATAATTGACACAAGAAACTAGGTGCTAGTGGCTCACGTCTGTAATCCTAGCTACTTGGGAGGCTGAGATGTGAGGATCGCAGTTCGAACCCAGACAGGGCAGAAAAGTTCCCATGAGACTTTTATCTCTAATTAACCACTCAAAAACTGGAAGTGTGGCGCAAGTGGTAGAGTGCTAGCTAGCCTTCACTGCCCTGAGTTCAATTGACAAAGACAGAGAGAGAGAGAGAGAGAGACAGACAGACAGACAGACAGACAGACAGACAGACAGACATTGAGATCCTCAGATCTCAGAAGCTATCCCAAGCAGTAAAGTTCATGAAGTTCTGTGCGTGTGTGTGTGTGTGTGTGTGTGTGTGTGTGTGTGTGTGCTTGAATTCTGGGCCTGAGCACTGTCCCTGAGCTCCTCAGCTCAAAGCTACCGCCCTACCCCTGGAGCCACATTTCCAGTTTTCTAGTGGTTAATTGGAAGTAAGAGTCTCATGTTCTTTAGTTCCTGGGCTGGCTTTGGACGACGATCCTCAGATCTCAGCCTTCTTCGTAGTTATGATTAGTCCATGAGATTTTTATCTCCAGTTAACCAATAAATAGCTGGAAGTAGAAATGTAGCTCAAGTGATATTGCTAGCCTTGAGCATGAAAGCTCAGCGGCAGTATCTAGGCCCTAATTCAAACCCCAGCACTAGTAAGTGTGTGTGCACACACAGGCATGCACACACCCCAGAAGCCCAGTTTGGGTTTTTTTTTTTGCCAGTCCTGGGGTTTAAACACAGGGCCTAGGCACTGTCCCTAAGCTTCTTTTGCTCAAAGATAGCACCCTACCACTTGAGCTACAGTGCCACTTCTAGCTTTTTCTGTTTATGTGGTACTGAGGAATTGAACCCAGGGCTTCATGCATGTTAGGCAAGCCCTCTACCACTAAGCCACCAGCTATCCCAGCCCAGAAGCACATTTTTTTTTTTTTCTTGTTCTGGGTTGGGCTTGGAGCCTGGCACTATCCTTGAGATTTCTCAAGGCTAGAGATCTACCCCTTCAGCCACAGAACAACTTCTGGTTTTTTCTTGGGCTCTCCTAGCAGAGATTTGCAACAGATCAAAACCTAAGGCCATATAAAATGACGCTAAAACGAAAGGACCTCCAGGACCTCCAGGATATAGAAACAAAAGCCATGTAAATTTTGTTTGTTTTTTTTTCTCAGACAAATTCTCAATGTGTAGCCCATACTGAGTTTGAACTAACAATCTTCCTACCTCAGGTTCCTGAATACTGGGATTATATGCTTACTTGAATTTAAGAATAAACTCAAGTGATATTAAGCAAATTAGGCAGGAGAGGAGTGGTCAGGCCTGTAATACTAGCTACTCAGGAAGCTAAGAACTGAGAATGCAAGTTTGAAGGCAGCACAGGCAGACAAATCAGAGAGATTCTTATCTCCAGTTAACTAGCCAGAAGTTGACATGTGGACCTGTTGAATTGAAACCCCTTGTACAACTACTTGAAGATAATATAAATTAAATAATAACATATTCCCTCAAAAATAAGTATTAAAAAAAGAAAAGAAAACCAAGTGCTGCTGGTTCGCATCTATAAACCTAGCTAGCTACTCAGGAGGCTGAGATCTGAGGATCACAGTTCAAAGCCAACCGGAGCTCTAAGGTCCATGAGACTCTTATCCCTAATTAACCACCAGAAAATCTGAAGCAGTGCTGTGGCTCAAAGTGGTAGATCGCTAGCCTTGAGCTGAAGAGCTCAGGGACAGGGCCCAGGCCCAGAGTTCAAGTCCCACAACTGACCAATAAAAAAAAAAGTAAATGGAGGTCTGACTCAGTAGAACACCAGCCACGTGGACAGCACTGGAGTTCAAACCCCAGCAACAGTGTGCGCACGGACACACATGCAACACACAAACAAATCACCACAAATATATAATTATGAAATGTGATAACTGCTATTGTATTAATAAGAATATCAGTTCAACTGTGAAAGAAAGACACTATAAAATAGTAAGAATTAAACAAGAAATACACCCTTAAACTACCACGAGTTGTATGGGTAATCCAATGTCTCAAAAGTCCTTCCTATTGTAGGAAATCACTGAGTCCCAAGAAAATTGGATGATTGTTACCCCACTGACACCACTGTTACCCTTCCTGTTTGCTAGAGGAGGGAAACAAGGCATGGGAAGGTTAAATAATCTGCCTAACATCACATACCCAGTCATCCACAGCAGCACCATTTGCATCTAGGACAACTTCTCCAGAGTCTCTCTGCTTCATCTCCCCATTTTTCTGTCAGGCAAAGAGTGAGTGTGGAGGAGAATGTTCCACAGGAGGAAACTGCATGTGCAAAAGCCCTGAGTCTGTGCCCTTAAAGGGCCAGCATCTTCTGAGTGTGAGAGACTGGAGAGGTAAGCAGTGAGATTTGGAGATTCTATGCGAAATGTACTGGGGAGCGGGGCCGGGAGTTTAGCCTAGTGGCAGAGTGCCTGCCAAGCATGCATCAAGGCCCTGGTTCAATTCCTCGGTACCACATACATGGAAAAAAGCTGGAGTGGTGTTGTGGCTCAAGTGGTAGAGCTCTAGCCTTGAGAAAAGTCCAAGGACAGTGCTCAGGCCCTCAGTTCAAGCCCCACAACTGGCAAAACAAAACAATAAATGTACTGAGAAGCCTAAAGCAGAAGCCTGATATGATGTGGTTTAAATTATTTTATTAAAGAATTTATTAACATTGATTTTTACATCATATTGCAAATGACATATTTAACAAACAAGTATTCAAGAAGGGAATCTCTATATACAATCACTGGCACTTAGATTTTAGAACTTAATCAAAATTAGGCTGAGGGTTTGTATATCATAGACACACATTAATCTATATAATAAAACATGTCTATAGAGTCACAAATTTTTATGTCTATGTAGTTGTGTTTATATTTCCCGTACCATGTCCATAGCATTGGGTATGCAACTATTAAGTCCTCGCTCTTGTACTGTTTGGATCTAATAGCCACATATTAAGGATACCATGTGCTTTTTGTTCCTTTGGTCTTGACTTGTCTCACTCAACATGATTCGCTCTAGATTCATCCACTTCCCTGCCAATGCCATTATTTTATCTTGTCTGTTGGCTATGAAGAATTCCATTGTGCATATATATATATATATCACATTTCTGTATCCATTCATCTGCAGTAGGGCATCTGGATTGTTTCCATTGCCCGGCTATTGTGAATAGTGCAGAGATGAACATAGCTGAGCAGGTGTCCTTATCATATCTTGGGTTATGACGTTCAGGATAGATGCCCAGAAGTGATATGGCGGGATCATAAGGAAGGTCAGTTTTCAGTTCTTTAAGAAACCTCCACACTGCTTTCCAGAGTGCCTGAACTTGCTTACAATCCCACCAGCAGTGCAGTAAGGTTTCTTTTTCTCTACAACTCCACCAGCCTTTGTCATTGCCTGAGTTCAAAATCTTGGCCATTCTTGTTGGGGTAAGGTGGTATCTTAGGGTTGTTTTTATTTGCATTTCCTTTATGACCATGGATGATGAGCATTTTCTCATATGCTTTTTTGCCATTTTAACCTCTTCTTTTGATAAGCCTCTCTTTAGTTCTCTTGCCCATTTAGTGATTGGTTTGCTGGGTTTGGGGGGGATTAGTTTCTTGAGTTCCCTGTAGATACTGGATATTAAGCATTTGTCAGATGTATTGTTGGTGAATATCTTTCCCCAGTAGGTTGGCCGTCTCTCTACTTTAGTAGCTATGCTTTTATCTGTGCAGAAACTTTTTTATTTTTACGTAGTCCCATTTATCAAGTCTTTCTCCAATCTGTTGTGACCCTGGGACTCTGTTCAGGAATTTTTTTGCCTATGCCTATGAGTTCCAGTATCTCTCCAACTCTATCGTGTAGCAGTTTCAAGGTTTACAGTCTGACGTTGAGGTCTTTGATCCACTTTGAGTTAATGCTTGTGCATGGCGAAAGGCTAGGGTCAATTTTTAGTTTTCTGCATGTGGCTGACCAGTTTTGCCAGCACCAATAATTGAATAGGCTGTGTTTGTTCCACTGTATATCTTTGGCTCCTTTGTCAAATACAAGTTGACTAGGGGTATGTGGTTCTATTCTGGATCTTCTATTCTGTTCCATTGATCTTCTGGTCTGTTTTTGTGCCAATACCATGCTGTTTTTGTTATTATGGCTCTGTAGTAGAGTTTGAAGTCTGGTATTGTAATACCACCAGCATTGCTTTTTTTGCCTAGAATTGTTTTGGCTATTCTAGGTCTTTTCTTGTTCCATATGAACCTTTGGATTATATCTTCTATTTCAGTAAAGAATGTCCATGGGATTTTGATGGAGAGTGCATTGGATTTGTATATCAATTTTGGCAGTATGGCCATTTTCACTATATTGGTTCTCCCTATCCATAAGCATGGGATGTCTTTCCATTTCCTGGTGTCCCCTTTAGTTTCTTTAGTTAGGCTTTTATAGTTTTCATTAAATAATTCCTTTACATGATATGGTTTAAATTTGAAAAGACAACTTTGCGTTTTTGCATGAAGGACAGCTTGGAAACAGGGACCAGGTAGGAGCCAATCTAGAGTCACTGGTGACATGGGGAAAGAAGGCACCACAGAGATGGAAAAAGCTGGATGAATTTCAGACAGAGCTTGCTGATGGGTGGGAGAAAAGATGTCCCTGCGCTTTCCTTATGGAGTAGCCTCTGCTCAGAGATTCATCGGATTAAAGAATCTATGGCGCTCGGGGCTGGGAGTTTGGCCTAGTGGTTAAAGTGCTTGCCTAGCATGCACAAAGACCTGGGTTCGATTCCTCGGTACCACATATATAGAAAAAAGCCAGAAGTGGTGCTGAGGCTCAAGTGGTAGAGCTCTAGCCTTGAGAAAGTCCAAGGACAGTGCTCAGGCCCTGAGCTCAAGCCCAGGACTGGCAAAAAAAAAAAAAAAAAAAAGAATCTATGGCGCTACCACATCCCTTCCCAATGATTGGTTCAAACTACATATGCTTCCCTGATCTGGCCAAGGGAACTTGAGAAAAAGCTCACTATCAGCCTTCTAAGCAAGATATTTTACTGATTAAAGAAGCCACTTAGTACAATACACTACATATGAAATATTCTTGTCAAAGAGCTTTCACAAAAAGATTTAAAGGGGCAAAGGTTTAGTTCAAAAGCAGAATGCTTGCCTAGCATGCTTCTGGTCCTGGGATAGAGTGCTGTCATTAAGAGACTAAGGAAGGAAGGGAGGGGAGAGAAGGAAAGGGAGTGGAAGGGAGGAAGGAAAGGAGAAGGGAGGGAGGAAAGAAAGAAAATAAGTGTGGTATCAGGGATTAAGCCCAGGACCCAGTGCATATACTCACCACTGAGCCACATCCCACCTCTTCCCTCCCCTTTGTTCTTTTTCTTTGGTAGTACTAGAAGTTTAAACTAAGACCTTTTTAGGATAGATCTCACGCCCTAGCTTGGTGCCTGCCTGCACCATGAGTTGCCTACTTCTAGGCTTCTTGTTATTGGAGGGATCACCACACTCGGCCAGCTTCCCGTCTATGGAGAGACATCTCCTGCACTCTTCTGTCAGGGTTTAGCCTGGATCTGGAGCCTCTTGTCCTCAGCCTGCCATAGCTTTGGGCTGACAAAACACGCTGCACTGCACCCAGCTATGGGTGAGAAGGGTCTCACGAACTTTTCTATCCAGAGTGACCTCAAACTGTGACACTGTTCCCCCCCTCCCCCGCCCCTCCGCCTCCCCACCAGGAGCTAGGATTAGAGGCCTGAGGTTCCAGCATCGAGCTCCTGAGTCAGGATTTCATTGTGTAGCCAAGGCTGACCTTGTACTTCGGATCTTCCTGCCTCACAACATTCTGGGACTGTAGTGAACACCACTGCTCCTGGCTTCTAAAGATAATTTTAAACTTTACAAGAGTGGGACTCTGGTGGCTCATACCCATAATTCTTAACTACTCAGGAGGCTAAAAGCTGAGGATTAAGGTTCGAAGCCAGACTAGACAAAACCCATGATATTCCTATCTCCAATTAAGCAGCATACAGCCAAAAGTGGAGTTGTGTTCAGACTAGGGGGTAGGAAAAGCCTAAATTTAAGCCCCATACCAGCACACTCACTAAAATGCTCACAAGAAAAAAGAAGCAGATAACATATTGAAGAAATAAAGGAAATATACTAGGAAAACGCAAAGGCAACTCCTAAAAGTACATTTGAAATTAGGTTATATAAGATTATACCTTCCGGGGCGGGGAGTTTGGCCTAGTGGTTAAAGTGCTTGCCTAGCATGCATGAAGACCCGGGTTCGATTCCTCAGTACCACATACATAGACAAAAGCCGGAAATGGTGCTGAGGCTCAAGTGGTAGAGCTCTAGCCTTGAGAAACTCCAAGGACAGTGCTCAGGCCCTGAGCTCAAGCCCAGGACTGGCAAAAAATAAATAAATAAATAAATAAATAAAATAAAAATAAAAAAAAGATTATACCTTCCATTTTGAGATACCGCTCTCTCCCTCCTAGCCTTTAGGAGCTGAAGCAGAAGGACTGAGTTTGAGGCAAGTTTGAGCAAGACCTGTGTCAAGAAAACGAAACAGAAACAAAAATGAACTGAAAGTATTTATATCTGAATTGTGTTAAACTTAGACCTAACATGAAAACTTTTAATATTGAGCCTTCACAAAACATTTCAATAATATAATCATTTTGTTTATATATGTAACCTTTTACCCTTATTGAAGCCTCATACTTTCCTAATTAATCTTTATATTAACAATTTATAAAAAGGTGAGAAGTACTGACACTTCGAATTTGTGGGTTTTTTTTTTCTAACTTTGTGTGTGTGTATGGTAGTGGTACTAGAATTTGAATTCAGGGCCTTTTGCTTTTTTTAGGCAGAGACTCTGTAACTTGAGACACATCCCCAGTCCTTTTCTTTTTGTCAGTCCTGGGGCTTGAATTCAGGGCCCGGGCACTGTCCTTGGACACTTGTGCTCAAGGCTAGTGCTCTGCCACATGGGCCACAATACCACTTCCAGCTTTTTCTGTGTATGTTGTACCAAGGAATTGAACCCAGGGCTTCAGGCATGCTAGGTGACCACTCTACCTAATCCTTTTTTGACTTAGTTTTTCAAATAGTGCCTTACGTTTGTTGCCTAGGGTCACTAGGGTCAGCCTCAGACAGAAGCCCACCGGCCCACCCCTGTAGAGATGAGATCACAAATGCACACCACCATGTGCCTGGCTTATTCACTGACATGAGGTCTTAGTAACTTTTCCAGGGCTGGCTTCAAAACTCAGCCTTCCTCCCCTCTTCCTCCTAGTATCTGGAACTATAGTCATGAGTCACCACACCCAGCTTCATGCCAAACTATTTTAATACATATACATATATGCATATATATATTTATATTCCACAGGTTAACACACACACACACACACACACACACACACACACACACACACACTCCCCAGGTTAAGAGCTTTGCTCCACAGGACTGTCCCCCACTTCAGACATCAATAGCAAGTAGTGAGTCCTCAGATTGCACATATTTCAACTTGACTATAAATCAGAGATTCCCAGTACTGTCTTTTTAGGTCTAATAATTTTCTATAATGACTCCCATAGCATTGGAAAACACTACATATATGTATTACCATTTGTTGTAAAGGATAGATACGTGAACACCCAGAAAATGAGGTACCCAGGGCAAGGGGTTTGTGGGAAGGGATTTGGAGCATGCACAGCACTCTCTCAGCACCTTGATTTATAAACTAAGCCAGAAGATCTCTGAACCGTATAGTTGAGGGATTTTTATGGAGGCTTCATCATGCAGACATAATTAATTATTAACCAAATTGCCAGCTCCTCTCCCCTCTCCTGAGGATAGACACAGAACTTAATGTTCTAGGCTTCTAATCAAGGCTTCTTGTGACCACAAGAGTTACCTCATTAGAAAAAAAGTTACACCTATTACCCAGGAAATTCAGAGAATTGGCTGGTCTATGTCAGGCACCAGGGGAAAGAGGTCAAATATATATTTCTTACCTTGTCACAATTTGTAGTTGACTCTTTGTCCATAGCTGTGTTTATTACCTTAGGATATAGCCTTAGAAACAGAATTGCTAATCAAACTGTGAATCTTTTCTCTCTCATGCTCTCCCCCCACCCCCTTCTCTGCCAGTGCTGGTGCTCACATTTAGAGCCTGGGCACTGTCTGTGAGCCTCTTTGTGCTCAAGGCTAGTGTTCTACCACTTGAGCTATAGTACCACATCAGGCCTTTTCTGAGTGGCTTATTGGAGACATGGACTTTCCTGCCTAGGCTGGCTTCAAACCACCATCCTCAGATCTCAGCCCCCTGAGTAGCTAGGATTACAGGTGTGAGTCACTAGCGCCCCGCGAATGCTGTGAATTTTTAAGATATCTGACATTGCCAAATTTCTTACCAAGTAAATATACATTCCCACAGATTATGGGTAAAAATACCACATGAATTACATTTAACATTTTGCTATTTTAATAGACAGACATTTCACTTAACTTTAATCCTTTATTTGATTAGTGAGGTGGGAATTTTTTAAAAAATTACTACATATTTGTACTTTCACTCTGTGTTTGTCCTTGCTTGTATTGGCAGGGTTGGGTATGGAGCCTTATGGATGCTTCAGAAAGCACTCTATCACTGATCTTACAGATAACAGCATATTAGTCCTCAGGTTTTATTGCTAACAGCTTTAGCTGTTGCTGTTGTTGTTAACAACCTGGAATTTTATTTATATTCTTTTTGTCTCTCCTGGGGCTTGAACTCTGGGCCTGGGCGTTGTCCATGAGCTCTTCAGCTCAAGGCTACCGCCCTACCCCTTGAGCCACAGTACCACTTTTGGTTTTCTAGTGGTTAATTGAAGATAAGAGTCTCTCGGTCTTTAGTGAGTGCTCGGGCTGGTTTTGAATCATGATCTCAGCCTCCTCAGTAGCTAGGATTACAGGCATGAACCACTGCGACTGGCTTCTGGCTCCATTCTGGTGCTGAAGATTAAAATCTTGCCAAGCACATGATAAGAAAGTGAACTATCACTGAGATACATTACCAGCCTCTCATTTTTATTTTGATGATCTATGTTTTCTTTTGAACTGTATGATTTTCATATATTAAGTTTATTCCATCTGCTGAGTCTGGGTCATATTACATCAAACAATCAGCTTATTAGGCTGGAGATGTAACTCAGTGGTAGAGCCTAATGTATATGAGAAGCCCTGGAGATTGATTTGTACCATGAGAAAAAAAATGGAAGGAAGGAAGGAAGGAAAGAAGGAAGGAATAATGAAACATTTTGAATCATTAAAAATAAACATTTTCCTTCTAGAATTATTGGGGATCAAACCCAGGACCTTATTCAGGCTAGACAAGCAATGTCTGAGGCATACCCCTTGGCCCTGTAATTATTTTATTTGAGTTTTCCTTTAAAAGTTGTACAAGCTGGGCACTAATGGCTCCTACTTCTAATCATAGCTGTTTAGGAGGCCGAGGTCTGGAGGATCTGGTCCAGACCCCAAAATCATATAGGTTCTATCTCCAAAATAACCAATAAAAAGCCAACTAGAGAAAGAGGGAAAAGGTGACAGTGTCTAAAAAGAAATGTACTCTTTATATAACTTGTGTAACTGTAAACCCTCTGTATATAGTTTTTGTTTGTTTTTGTCGATCATGGGACTTGAACTCTGGGCCTGGGCATGTCCATGAGTTCTTCAGCTCAAGACTACCACCTTACCCCTTGAGCCACAGCGCCACTTTTGGTTTTCTGGTGATTAACTGGGCCAGGAGTTTGGCTTAGTGGTAGAGTGCTTGCCTAGCATGCACGAAGACCCCGGTTCGATTCCTTGGTACCCCATACTTAGAAAAAGCCAGAAGTGGTGCTGAGGCTCAAGTGGTAGAGTTCTAGTCTTGAGAAAAATCCAAGGACAGTCCTCAGGCCCTGAGCTTAAGCCCAAGATTGGCAAAAAAAAAAACCCTCACAGACTTTTTAGTACCCGAACTGGCTTTAAACCACAATCTCAGATCTCAGGCTCCTAAGTAGCTAGGATTACAGGCGTGTGCCACCGCACCCTATTTATCCCCTTTATAATAACAATAATTTTTAAAAAGTCAACTGGAAGTGTTGCTCAAATGGTAGCATGCTAACCAAACAAGCAAGCAAACTGAACAAACACAAGGTAGAGTTCAAACCCTGATAACAGAGAAAAGAAAGTATATATAATTATTGAATAAATTAAGCATATGAAAGCATGCACAGTGAGAAATGAAGTTCTCTGTTTTCCCAATACTTGTTTGCTACTGATGAGCAATATGTGATGGATGTCTGTTTTTATTTTTTTCAGTGCTCGCAATTAAACCTAGGGTCTTGCATATGCGAGGCACTGTACCATATGTTAGAACTTGATAGAATATTTTTTCTTTTTGTTTCTGTGTTTTGTTAGTGGAGGCAAAGTCTCCCTGTATAGCATAGCCTGGTCTTAAACTCACGAGCACCCGGCCTCTACCTCCTGAGTTGCTAGAATTAGAGGTGTGTGACATAAGGCTCTGGGAGATGGGGTATGCTTTCTTGAACTGAGGAATGTGGAGACTTCAAGGGATACTCGAGGATATTTTGGTACATACTTTGCAAATAACAGCCCTTGAAACAGAAACCTTAAATGTACCATGACATATCACTGAATTCTGCCATTGCCCTGGGTCTTTGTTCTTTGATTTGTCATGTTCTAATGTGCCTGCTTATTTTGTAGGACTGTCCTTTCAGTGTTTACAAAGTTTTCTTGAGTTTGCCTCCTGTTAAATTCGATGACTGTTTCCTGGCACTGACAGGGGTTAGATTTTCATTCCCTGGTCAATGAGGTGCTTCAAGAGGGGAATCTCAGCTGGACACCGGTGGCTCACGCCTGTAATCCTCATTACTCAGGAAGCTGAGATCTGAGGATTGTGGTTCAAAGCCAGCCTAGGCAAAAAGTCCGAGAGACTCTTATCTCCAATTAACCACCAGAAAACTGAAGTGGTGCTGTGGCTCAAGTGACAGAGTGTTAGCCTTGAGCTGAAGAGCTCAGGGACAGGCCCTGGGTTCAAGCCTCATGGCCACCAAGAAAAGAAAAAAGAGAGTCTTGGGCACTAGAGGATGGTAAATATGGAAGATGTACATAGCAGCCCTCTCTGCTTTATCAAATGTTGCAATGAGGGCTGTGGGGTGCTGCTAACTCACCATTACCTTTTGTTTCATATAGGGGTCATTAAAGGAGAACCCAGCTTGGAAATGCTTGACCTGGAACAGCTAGTTTGAAATTAAAACCATCAGTTAAAAAAATCAGTGAGATTTTGTTGTTGATGATGTGGTTACTGTGCATAACTGTGCCAAGTGAAGCTTCTTGCCCACTTTGAACTCTGGTAACTGGTTCAGGGAACACTAGCTTTTCAGAACATCTGATTGGAATCCTAGTTACCCAGGTTTGAAATTAGCCCTGGCAGAAAAGTCTTTTGAGATTTTGTCTCCAATTAACCAGCAAAAAAAGCCGGAACTGGAGATGTGGCTCAAGTGGTAAGAGCATCAGCCTTGAGTGGAAAAAGCCATGTGATAGCATGAAGCCTTGAATTCAAGCCCTAGAACTGACAAAAACAAACAAACCAGAAATACCAGAACACCCAGTGTAGGCACGGAAGCAGGGGTCTTTGTCTTCCCTGTTTCCCACCCCCAGTATAACCAGTTTAAAGCCTGAGTATGTTTGTGCTCTCTCAATGACTCAGAGATGTCTCTGACTTCCTGCCAAAAAGACACTGAGTTGTTTTTCTGAGAATGACATGGTTGGTGTGGAGTTATTCTTTTTTATTTTTCAGCAAATTCATTGTATCTTTTAAAAATTATTAGCACAAAATAATTGTTCAAAAGAGTTCCACTGTGTTATTTACATAGATAAATACATAATGTACTTTGATCAGATTCATCCTGTCTATATTAGTCTATCTCTATCTCCCCTCTGGTGTGAGCTGTTTTATAAACAGACTCCCTCAGAATCCTTGTGACATGCAACAGCATGAGCCAACCAGGGAAAAGACTCATTAGAGTAGTTAGCAATGTAGACTGATCTTGGAACTGTTTTTTCTGGGTAAAACTAACTGATCTTTCTTAGGAAATGAGCAGTTTAGGACTTTCAAAATTGTGTTTTAGCTCAATCCTATTGCATAACCAAAGGTCACACCTGTTTGTCACCAAGGATATTTCCATCTGACAAACAAAATACTATGATATTTATGCTGTCCCTTCTGCCTGGAATCTCGATCTTTAAGGAGGCCATTTGGCAATGACCCAAATCCTTGGCCTTTGACCAACCACCTAGGCCTTACAAAGGCCCAAAAGAGCTACAAAGAGGGGACAGTCATAGCAAATAAGCAGTGTTTATCCCGTTTTTTTAAAATAAATATTTTTATTGTAATTAATAGAGGGGTTATAGTTATATTTGCCAGATAGAAAGGAACATTACTTCACATACTTTGTACACCTTCTCATGTTTTTTTTTGTTGTTGTTGTTTTGTTTTTGCCAGTCCTGGGCTTGAGCTCAGAGCCTGAACACTGTCCTTGGACTTTCTCAAGGCTAGAGCTCTACCACTTGAGCCTCAGCACCACTTCTGGCTTTTTTCTATGTATGTGGTAGCGAGGAATCGAATCCGAGTCTTTGTGCATGCTAGGCAAGCACTCAACCACTAGGCCAAACTCCCGGCCCCTATCCCACCGTTTTTATAAGTCTCACTGAGGGTCTTGTCTAAGTCACTTCAAAGGAAAACAAAAATAATACCAAAAACTACACAGACAAATCTAAGAAAAATGCTCTCTGACCCAAGTCCCCAAGTTCTACATCAAAGTGACTTAAGTTGCAACCAAGCTTTCCTAAGGTTTATGAAAAAAGAAAGAGAGCCTTGCATTTGTCCTCACCAAAAGTTCTCACACCCTTTTCCTATCTCATGAACTTCTCATCCCACGATCCTATCCAGATTCTTCCTTCCTGAATTGTCCTTGACCATAACCACATCCAAGAATAATCAGTGATTCCCTCATTGGTGATCATAAACAATTTGCATGTCTTTCTTTGATCACTCTACCTGCTGTTACTGTGGTAGTCTGTTTATATGGCCCTCTTCAGTTGCCAAAGGTAGACTGCCATTCCTCTTTTTATCTCCAGAGAGTGGCTGAGTGCCCAGTGTTGGGAGGTACTCACTTTATTGTTCGAAAGCCAAGATTTTTGGCATGGGAAACAAGGCACCTAGTTGTGCCTATCTGTTCATGGCACAGATGTGCCTAGCCAAGTGAGCACAAGGAGCTGTTGGACTGGTGTAAGCTGTCTCTGTTCAGAGGAAAAGGAGGCTTTTTTGGTCACAAGGCATATGCTTGTAGGGCTGCAGTCTACCCAGAAGGAACATCTCCTAATTTGAACCTGACACTATCTTGGCTTGAAATTTTTTTACCAACTGGAGGAGCAAACCAGATCGAGGAACTTAATTTAAGAATGCCAGCACATGAAGGAAATACAAAGTTAAAGGAATATCTTGCCTCATGAAAAGTTTCTACTCCTCATTTAATAGATGAGCTTTACCATTATCTGATTTTAGGAAATTTATAAGTAAGAGGAACTTGAATACATGTTTTTTCTAGTGTACTTACTGATAATTACCACTTCTTAAAATACAGAGTTACACAATTGTAGACCTGAGAGAGTTAGCATCTACTGATGCAGAAATCTTTTTTTTCTTTTTTGAGCATTTGGTACTGGTTGTTTACTGTGGACTAGGTACTAGAAACCATAATAAAATTAACCAATGTTAAGTTCTTATTCAATGGCAGGTTTTTCATTTTACCAATATCAGACACCAGAGACAAAATGATCATGATTAAATAGTACTACCATAGTTGTATACAATTTGCTCATTGGTTTCTATTTTAGTTTTGTATTGCCAATTTTTCAGTGCAGAGGCTGCCTTCTTTAGTTTAGTTTTTTTTTTTCTTTTCTTACCGATCATAACTAGATCGCTAGCCACTCTGGGGATATTGTCACTAAATGTTCCATAGAGTTAAGTGGATAAAATCCCAGGTGTGACTGGGTGCCAGTGGCTCACACCTGTAATCCTAACTACTCTGGAGACAGATCCAATGGTTGTGGATCACAGTTATTTCCAATTAACTGCCCAAAAGCCAGGAGTAGAGCTGTGGCTCAAGTGGAAGTGGGCTATCCTTGGGGGCAACAACAACACAGGGACAGTGTCCAGGTCCTGAATTCAAGCCCCAGGACAAGAATACACACATTAAAACAACATCAACATCAACAATAACAACAACAACAACAACAACAAAAAGTCCCATGTGCAGTGAAGGAAGGTTGGCAATGGCTCCCATGTAGGATACAGAAGAACCTGTCATAGTCATTGCATAGTTATGCTGGATCATCTCTGTATAAATTATTATGTAGTTTTTATTAGCACTATATTAATTTCATAGTAATGGGGGTGGTTCATCATGCTATGTCCATATATGTATATAATATACTTTGATTATATTCACTATTTCCTCCCCCTTCCCCTGCCTCCTCCTCCTCCTCCTCCTCCTCCTCCTCTTCTTCTTCTTCTTCCTCCTCCTCTTCTTCCTCCTCCTCCTCCTCCTTCTTCTTCTCTTTCTTCTTCTTGCCAGTCTCAGGGCTTTCTGAGTGCTGTCTTTGGGCTTTCTCAAGGCTAGAGCTCTACCACTTGAGTACCACTTCTGAATATATACACACACATGTACATATGTATATATACGTGTGTGTGTGTGTGTGTGTGTGTGTGTATATATATATATATATATATATATATATATATATATATATATGTACCGAGGAATTGAACCCAGGTCATTGGGCATAGTAGGCAAGCACTCTACCACTAGGCCATGCTTCCAGCCCATCCCTTCTATTACTATTCCTTAGTCTCCTTTCTCCCAATTCCCCCTTCTTAAAAAAATATATATAAATATGTAAGGGAGGGATGAGTGAGAATGTTGTCAGGGGTGACATTGATGAAGATATATTGTATTTATAAACCGTTCTATGGAATGGCAGCTCCTTTGTACACTACTTAAACATATATATGTATATATACATATATATATATATATTTTTTTTTTTGTGGGTCATAGGGCTTGAAATCTGGGCCTAGGCATTGTCCCTGAGCTCTTCAGCTCAAGGCTACCACCTACCCTTTAGCCAAGCCCCACTTCCCATTTTCTAGAGGTTAATTGGAGATGAGTTTCTTGTTCTTTAGTGCCCGGTCTGGCTTGGACTTCCATCCTCAGATCTCTGCCTCCTGAGTAGCTAGGATTTCAGGCATGAGCCACCATACCTAGCTATGATAATATATATTTTTTAAGCAAGTAAATATAGTACTAAGGTTTGAACTAAGGGCTCCATGTTATTAGGTAAGCACTCTACCTCTTGAATTATGTCCTCAATTTGTTTATTTTCCTTCACTGAATTTTTTTTCTGAACTATAAGACTGGTATTTGTAGTCCATCACCTGAACTGTCTTCATCCCTAGCATCAAAATTTTAAAGCACTAGCATGCAACCCTAAACCATATATATATGTCTATATGTGAATATATATTATATATTAGATTTTAAATTTTAGTTCTGTACATGTAATATATACAAAATATCGTACACAATATATATTATATACATATAATACATGTATGTATATACACACATGATATACATGGATACACATTAGAGAAGATTCCTAGTTATCCCTTTGATAATGTCTTTTGGACGTAGGAGAGAAAATGATGGAGTTACAGCTGTGTATCAGAAACTGCAATTATTTTACCTTTATCTCTTAAGTCCAATGCCTGGGGAGTCTGGGTTTATTGGTGAAGATTATTCCCTCACCCTAGCATCTATACTGCTGTTTCTTTCAGAGGGGGTGAGGGGGGAAGGGAGATGGTTTACAGCCTAAGGGCTTGTGACGTCATTTCTTCTCTTTCTTCATCTGACTCTGTTCTTTTTCATTCCTCTGTCCTCTGTGGGTTCTACTGGAGATTGTTATCTATAACTCCACCAAGACTCTGCATTTTATCTCAGTGTCTGGGATGAACACACCCTTTCCCAGGCTGACCTGCCCTCTTCCCAGGTGTTTTAATTAGTTCCTACACTACAGACTGGGAACAGCTGGAGGGGAGAAATAAGTCTCATGCTTATTTCCTGTTTATCCTTTGACTTTTGAGAGTAATAAATAATAAACAATGGCATCAAAGGATACATGAATAGGAGGTAATCAGAGGGGAGAAGAAGCATTTAACTCTGTCAGATTTATTTAAAAATTCCAAATTCTTTTTTTTTTTTGCCAGTCCTGGGCTTGAGCTCAGGGCCTGAGCACTGTCCTTGGACTTTCTCAAGGCTAGAGCTCTACCACTTGAGCCTCAGCACCACTTCCAGCTTTTTTTCTATGTATGTGGTACCGAGGAATTGAACCTAGGTCTTCGTGCATGTAATACAAGCACTCTACCACTAGGCCAAACTCCCGGTGCCAAATTCTGAATTCTTTACATGGTATTTTATTGTCTTTGTACAAATGTCTACTTTTTAAAACAATAAGGACATCATACTCAGCCTAATGACCTCTCATTTACGTAATCATCTGTCACAGGTACTGGAGGCTAGGACTTCAACATCTTTAGAGGAACACAATTCAATTCATAACACCCTTCTAATAAGGCCTTACTTTTTGTTATAGTATATATCTTCATCTGATACATCATGCACTTATATTATTACTGGCATAGTCTCTCTCAGTATAAGCCACCTTTGATTCAGAGCTGACAATGGTTTATTTCAGTCTTCAGTAGTAAAGTGCTACATACAGTTAAACAGCTTTAAAACTCTCATCACGGCCACTGGGTTTTCTTACAGATTTTTCCCCCTTGCAGTATCCATCCATACACAGAGAAGTAACTCTGACAAGCATTTCTTTTTTTTTTTCCCAGTCCTGGGCCTTGAACTCAGGGCCTTGGCTGTCCTTGCACTTTCTCAAGGCTAGAGCTCTACCACTTGAGCCACAGCATCACTTCTGGCTTTTTTCTATGTATGTGGTACCGAGGAATCAAACCTGGGTCTTTGTGCATGCTAGGCAAGTACTCTACCACTAGGCCAAACTCCCGGCCCTCTGACAAGCATCTTTGCTGGTCTATTCTTGACAAGTCACAGCTAACCTCTGCTCATTATTCCTATTGGTCTCCTTGTTGCTTTAATTGGAAATAAAAAGGGGTTTTGTGGCTAAGATTGCAGTTCAAAGCCAGCCCGGGCAGAAAAATCTCTCTGAGACTCCATCTCCCAACTAACCAACAACCAAGAGCCAGGAAGCATGGCTCTTCAGGAGACTCTTTCTCTCATTAACCAGCCAAACACTGGAAATGGCACTGTGACTCAACTCAAAGTGGTAGAGCACTAGCCTGGAACAGAAATGCTCAAGGACAGTGCTCAGGCCTTGAGTTCAAACTCTGTGAATGCCAACTGGGATGAGCTATCCCAGCAATGAGCACCTAGACCCCCAAGGACCAAGGTGGTTTGGGAACAGGGGACCATGGAGAGGATTAAGAGATGTCACACCTTAGAACCAACCACTCTGTGCTTGCCTTTTCAAAATTAACTAGAGCTGAGAGATCAAGAGAAATAAGTTAGTAAGCTTGCCCATCTAATGTCCACTCTTGTCTTTACTATCTGCTATTTGCATTTATAGTGGGTCTTAGACTCGGGACAGTTAGCCTTAGCATCTTCCTGGGTCTCTCATAATCTAATCATCTATTCTATAATCTAGTCATCCACCACTCAGTCCAGGCTCAACTTCTCACTTTCCTTACCCAGTTGCAAGATAATCAGAAGTAGCTGATATCCCACCAACTCCAGGACTACCTGGGATGCAGGAACAAGCCAAGTCACCCAATTTTTAATTTGCTGCCCTGAACCCTTCCTTCTGCCATTATGTAACCTCTAATGTTTTTTTCTTATTGCTCAATCCCTGCCTTTTAAGATTCCTTCTAGATTCTATCCCAGGACACATACATGTGTTTACCACAAAGGAATAGTTGCTGCTTGCTGTCTTCTTCCAAACCAAACAACTCTGCTTTCTACCCGTAATGTCCATGCCCCTTGCCCGCAGGAAGTAACCAAGGAGAATCATTGTCCAGTTGTAACTATCAAAATACTGGAACATTAGGGCTGCCTGGAGAACAGCCCCTCCCCCCCCAACCTTTCCTCTTCACCTGCCTGGAATCACCTGTTAATCATCTGACTATGAGTCAGCAAAGGATCCCAGGCTCTGAGGTCACTTCCTTACCTGCTGTGGTCTTCCTGAACCATCCTGGTCACACGTCCCTTGTACTCTGAGAGGTCCCTTAGGCTCTGAGATCATTTAGGCTGAGGTCACTTCCACACCCACTGTGGTCCTACCTCCTACCTTGCCCTATATAATACAGCGGAACAGAAGCATGTTCTCTCTTTTTCTCTTTCTTCTTCCCTTTTTTAATTTTTGTTGTCGGTCATGGGACTTGAACTCTGGGTTCGGGCACTGTCCTTGAGCTCTTCAGCTCAAGGCTACTGCCCTACCCACCCCTTGAGCCACAGCACCACTTCTGGTACTCTAGTGATTAACTGGAGATAAGAGTCTCACAGACTTTAGTGCCTGGGTTGGCTTTGAACCTCGATCCTCAGATCTCAGCCTCCTGAGAAGCTAGGATTATAGGTGTGAGCCACCATAACTGGCTCTTCTTCCCTTCTGCCTCCACAGGCCTCCATCTTGTGCAGTCCTGTAGTATGCTCTCCCCACAATAAACTTTTCTGTCTGAATCATGTGGAGGTTATCCTATCCTTTACAATAAGGTTATATCCACATCAGTTAATAGAGTGCTACACTCCTGCCCTGAGTATAGTTCAGTGATGCAATATGCTTACCACCCCTGCCAAATGTAAATTTAAAAGGAAAAAAAAAGCTATCATAAAAAGGGTATACAATGAATACTGGAATATTTGCTAGATGATTACACATTAAACTGGGAATAGTCTTCCTGTTTTAAAATACTAAACTCAAGGCTGGGCACTAATGGCTCAAGCCTATAATCCTAGCTACTCAGTGGGCTAACAGCTGGAGGATTCTGTTTTGAAACCAGCCAGGCAAAAAAGTCTAGGAGATTACATTTTGGTCTAGCATTTTGCTGAACTGAAGGTGTGGGCTCAAGAGGTAGAGAACCAGCTCAAAGTGAAAAACTGAGCAAGAGCTCACACCCTTGGTTCAAGCTCATTGGCAATCTACCTAAAGTCCTTATTTCAAAATAATACAGAACATTCCTTTGGCTCACGCATTGTAATCCTAGCTACTAGGGAGGTTGAGATCTGAGGATCATTATTCAAAGCCAGCCCAGGCAGGAAAGTTTGTGAGACTCTTATCTCCAATTAACCACCAGAAAATGGAAGTTGTGTTGTGGTTCAAAATGGTAGAGCACTAGCCTTGAGCTGAAGAGCTCAGGAACAGTGCTCAGGCCCATAGTTCAAATCCCATGACTGACAAAACAAACAGAAAGCAAAAGAGAGAGACAGAGAGAGAGAGACAAAGAAAGAGAGAGAGAGAAAGAGAGAGAGAAAGAGAGAGAGAGAGAAAACAGAAGCATGTCTCCATTGAATATCTATGTCTTGTGTTCTCTTTCTGTCATATTTCTCTTCTAATTAACTTTTATTTTTTTATTTAAAGATTTTATTAACACTGATTTTTTTGCATAATATTTCAAATGTCATGTCTAACAAACAGGTATTCAAGAAGGGAATCTCTATATGCAATCACTGACACATAGAACTTTTGTATCTTTTAAGAAAAGAAAATAGAAGAGTGAATAAAAACACCATGCAAGAATGGAATGTGGGGCTGGACATATACCTGTAATCCTAGGTATTTAGGCAGCTTGAGGACAGCATGGGCAAAGTTATTTATTAAGTAAGCATTATATTCAACATTTCTCAAACTACTCGATTCTCTATAATTTGGTTCTAAGAGTTAAGCAATGAATGTTAAAGAAAATAACTAAGGGCTGGGAAAGTGGCATAGCGGTAGAATGTCTGCCTAGCATGCAAGAACTCAAATACAGAGAAAATGTGAAAAGTGGCACTGTGGCTCAAGTGGTAGCATGCTAGCTCGAACAAAAAAAAAAAGTGAGGGACAGTGCCCAGGCTCTGAGTTCAAGCCCCAGGACAAGCAAAAAAATAAAAATAAAAATAACTAAGGCCATAGATGGTGGCCCATACCTACAATCCCAGCCACTAGGGGAAAGAAGCAGGAAGAGAAAAGCCAACTCCAAGCCAACTATTAGTGAGATCCCATCTCAACCAATAAGCTTGGTATTGTGATATGAGCCTGTAGTCTCAGCTACATGAGAGACTGTAAGTAGGAGGATTCACCCTATTAGGCATAAGTATGGCTCAAGTGGTAGAGTGTCTGTCTAGGAAGTAAAAGGCCTTGAGATCTTGTCTCAAAAATACAAACAAGGCCAGGAGTATGTCCTAGTGGTAGAGTATTCACTCAGCATGTACACAGTCCTGAGTTTGATTCTTCAATATCACATACACAGAAAAAGCTGGAAGTGGTGCTGTCACTCAAGTGGTAATGCACAATAGCCTTGAGCAAAAAGTATCCAAGGACAGTGCCTAGGCCCTGTATCCAGGCTTTGCATTCAAGCCCTAGGATTGAGCCAACAAATCTATCTGTGAGACTGTTATCTCCAGTTAACCAGTTAGTTTGAAGAGGAATTGTAGCTCAAATGGTAGAGCACCAGCTTTGAGAAAAAAATGTTAAGAGTCAGTGTCTAGGCCCTGAATTCAAGTCCCAGTACCAACACACGCACGCACGCACATCAAGAAATACAAGAATTGGAACTTTCTTACTACTATCCCAACCGCTAAGCTAGTCTTAGGTCTTCTAAAACTTGAAGCTTCTAACAGTGAAAGGAGAAAGCAGAAGGGCAAAAGTCTGTGCTGGGGAGACACTCTGTACATCTCAGGCCCTGACATTGTCTCTGCTCCCACATTCCTCTCCCAGCTCTCACTGTGAGAGTAGTGAGTGATGTCTGTTTGTAATAATAAGAGAAAAAAGAGACTTCAGGCAAGAAATTCACAGACATTTTCTCTAAGTAAGGGAATGGCATATTCTTATCCAGAGAAAATACCCGATAGGACTCTGAATAAAGTCCTCATTCCATGGGGAAAGAGGTTATCCCTACTGTGCTAAACTGCTTCAAAGAACAGAGAAATCTAAACTCTTCCTTGGGAAGAATCTGGAAATGGATGAGATTTGAAGAATTTGGAAGAGTAAAGGAAGCGAGTGATTCAGAAATGTAGTGACCATCCCTGAAGGCCCTGGTAGCTCATGACACTTTGCAGCAGCGCAGCTGGTTGCAGCATGGTTGGCAAGCTGCTTTTACAGCTCCCTGGGGGCCTGAGCAGCTCTGGAGCAGACATCCATTCCCCTCTTTCCACAGTGGCCCCCAGCAGTGCCTGAGGCAGGGGATGAATCCAGGCCCCATGACTCCTTTCCCCCAACACCCCATGGGTGCCCAGAGTGGCCCAATTTGGAAGAAGCTTTTGTCAGGTCTGTTTGGATTGTTGACTGTTCTGGCCCAAGTCTGTGTCCCTCTGCTTTGCCTCCATTTCATTTCCTCCCCCCACTTCTCTCATCATCCCTGCATTGCCTCTGTCCTTAGAGCCCAGACACAGAGGGAGACACTGGGTCATTTGAAACTGCTAGGGTTTAACACTAGTGAGATTTTTTTTTTAAGGCTCTGAACAAAGAGCTATTTTTCATTTTTATTTCCACTTTGGGAATTAAAACTCAATAGTTGCCAATTGTTCTCTGCACTGCAGCCACTTTTTAAATGTAGAGTACAGCTGGCTTTGTCTTAGTAAATAGTCACCAATTCCCTTAGGAACATGCCCATTTTGTTGTTGTTGTTGTTGAAGAGAAATGAAAGAAAACCACAAATATTGCTCCATTTTCAAATTTTTATGAACACTAGGTTTCTAATTTTAGAAATAGAAAGGAGCTTAAATTATAATCTAATTAAGGCCCCTTACTGTGACTCACTAGGCTATCTAAAGAACCGAGGAAAATTGTAATCTAGGTCTATAGTGAACAATAAAAAATAATGTTTTTAGTAAACACAACTATCTTAGTAAACAACTGTCTTCGTTGTAATAAAAACAATTAACATTCCAAATTCTTACAACCATATTTGCTTTATTTGTAATTATTTTCATAGTAATACCCAACACGATGCATTAGCATTATTATTAGGAAGATAAAAGTTGGCTTTCGGGAGGGAAAAGGTTAGGAGGGTATCCTGGTATTTACAGGGGCTTGAACTCAAGGCCTCATATTCTTGCTTAGCTTTTTCTGCTCAAGGCTAGTACTCTATTACTGGAGCCAAAGCTCTGTTCTGGCTTTTCTGGTGATTAATTGGTTAACTGGAGAGTATCATGGGCTTTCCTGCCAGGGATGGCTGGCATTGTGATCCTCAGATCTCAGCCTCCTGAGTAGCTAGGATTATAGGCATGAGCCACCAGTACCTAGCCAAAGTTCAGTTTTTAAAATCTGTTTTCTTTCAATGGTCTAATAAACTTCTGCTTGCTTGCTTGCTTGCTTGCTTGCTTGCTTGCTTGCTTGCTTGCTTCCTTCCTTCCTTCCTTCCTTCCGCCTGGGGCTTGAACTCATGGCCTGGGCACTTTTTCAAGGCTAGCACTCTATCACTTGAGCTTACAGCACCACTTTTGGCTTTCTCTGTGTGTGTGGTACTGAGGAATCAAACCCAGGGCTTCATGCATGCTAGGCAAGCACTCTACCACTAGGCCAAACTCACAGCTGCTGATCAACTTAAATATATTGAAGAAGCTGACATTATAATTAGTATTAACATGTGTGAGGCAGTAGGTAGGCCTAATCCCAGTACCACTACCACCACCAACAGAAAACAAAAACAAGAAAAAAGAAAAAACGATGCACAGAATACTCCTTTTTGAGGAGAGGGGTATAAGGGATTAGACCCAAGGCTTTAATCACTGAGCTACAACCCTAGCCCCATTCCATGTGCTTAACAGAATATATTGGTTGCTTTCTTTTATTTTCTCATGCACTCAGCTGCCCTTTTTTGCCATCTTTGCTGAAACTGTATCTCTACTTGGCTCCTCTTTATGAGAAGGAGCTCAACTTCCTTCCCTGATACTTAGCCTTCATTAATCTACTTTCTGTCCCAACTGGCATAGGGCACCTGAGGTTATAGTGAGATTTCTCAACCTAAAGAAGATCCAGGTCCCTAAATGTTTCTCTGTTGTTGCTTTGAGGATCTCTGAAGCACCATATATACTCTCTGTGACCCACTGACCCATCAGCCTTCAGGACAAGACTGCTAATGATCTAAGTCCAACATTATCTAGTTTTTAATCAACAAGTAAATTTATCTACACAAAAGATGGTTTCAATTATAAGGTGTGCACAGGTGACTGAGCATCTTTTCTGTGTCATTAAAATTGAGACAGGTCTTAAAGGCAATCACTTAGGTGAATGATATTTACTGATGTGCCAGTGTATATATGTAATATGCTTGGCTAACTGTGGTAATGTTCACAAGCATGGAGTTCAGAGTAGTCCCATATCTACAAAACTCCATATGTAAATGTTAAGTGCTGCATATTGAGGTAGGTTAGATAGGCACAGAGGAAAATAAAGAGGTGCTGTAGGCTGATGGTAACATACAGCTGTGTTACATCAGAATATCATGTGACCAGTCAAGTAGAAAAAATGCAGTTGGGACTAATTTGGTCCACTGAAACAACTGCTAACTGTCCTTTGTTTTATTATGTCATCTCCATACCTTTAATTTTTCAGAATTGGCTGTTCCCATCCTATAAGTGATGATACCAAGACCTATCCACGAACGTTATATAAGACAGAAAAATGGGGAAACCACTGTTTCAGAGAAAAATCCTGATCCATTTCTGAACTTGCTCAACTTCAACTCCATTAATGTTCCCAGTAGAAAATGCTATCCAAAATCTCAGATGGTGTATCACTCACCCGTTAAGTGTACATTCTGTCTATAATTAAACTTCTTCCCAATTTCTTACTTTGTCTCTGAATTCTTTGACAGTAACAATAATTTGGAAGCACTCAATGCTTAAACTCAGGGCCTGGATGCTGTTTGAGCTCTTTTGCTCAAGACTAGTACTCTACCATTTTGAGCCAGAACACTGCTCTAGTTTCCTGGTGGTTAGTGGTAGATACACTTTCCTGCCCTGGCTGGCTTTGAATGATAATCTTCAGATCTCAGCCTTCTGAGTAGCTAGGATTACAGATGTAAGACCATCTTCAATTCTTTATTATGAAATGATCATGTGCTTGACTGTTTTCAGTGTGTGAGGAAAAAGAGGAGGACAAGAGGGCAGAGCTAGAAGGCCATCTGGTCTAGGGCACACATTTGTAAGCAAAGTGAATTATGCTCCCATGTGCCCATAAAGATTACACAAAGGTTGGCCCTCTGACAAATTAAAAGCACTCCCCCTGCTCCTCCCCCAAACTACACTTTAGTATTCTATGGGACATTTTTTTGGGGGGAGGGGGTTGGTCATGGGACTTGAACTCAGGGCCTAGGCACTGTCCTTGAGCATTTTTGCTCAAGGCTAACATTCTGTCACTTGAGCTACAACACCACTTTCAGCTTTTTCTGTGTATGTGGTACCAAGGAATTGAACTTGTAGCATACATGCTAGGCAAGCACACTACCAGTAGGCCACACTTGGCCCTGTATCACAACTTTTTATTTTAAACTAGTCCTGGGGCTTGAACTCAGGGCCTGAGTGTATCCTTGGCAAGCATTCTACCATTAGGCCAAACTCCCAGTCCCTTAAGGTCTTATTTTAAATGAACTTAAAAAAATATTAATATTAAAAAAGGCTCAAAAAGAGGGAAATTTGGGTGTCTCTCTGCTTTTGAGAAGTATTAAAGTCATTTGCGTAGAATGAAAATAATTCCATGAGGACACAGGGACATTTTTGTATAAACCCAAGGAACTATATAGTGTAACAAAATCTGAAGTGAAGGAAAACTCCTACATACTTTTCTTTCCTCGTCATACTGACCTTAAATATGCAGGTTTTTTGTCTGACTATCCCAATAGGTGACTGTATATTTAAAATGTGTAATATTTGCACCTTTAGAACATACTTCCTTAGCCTAAAGTAACTACCTTGGCTAGGTACAGTTATAGAACTAGAATGTATGCATGAAATTGTGAAAGTTCAACTGGAGTAAACTGCATGATATGAGGAAGCGTCTCAGACTCCAAGATTGGAGTCTACAGCAAAATTTGCTATACAGAGAGTCTTTGAAAATTAAATGTTACAGACATATGAAACCATAGTGAGTTTTCTCTGAAGAGTCAGAAGGGAAGACTACTTCTGCTGGCTGATCAACAAAGGTCATCTCTGAATTACAAATACACCAAAAAGCAATTTATTCCTTTTCTCTGCCCAGTTGATACAAGTGATTATCCCCTGAGGAAGCATTTATAGTTACACTTCAGCAAATCCAGTAGCATTAGAAACAGCCATTTTTGTACTTCTCAAATATCAAACCAAGGAAGTAGAACTGTGGCTCAAAGTGGTAAGGAACTAGCCTTGAGCTTTGAGCAAAAGAGCTCAGGGGCAGCACTCAGGCTCTAAGTTCAAGCCCCATGACCTACAGGGGAAATATATGTATATTATGTATATATATTATGTACATATATATATATATACATATCTCAAAGCAGCTGTCTAGTTGGGAGTAGAAAATTCTTTTTTTTAAAAAACCAGTCCTGGGCTTGAGCTCAGGGCCTGAGCACTCTTCTTGGGATTTCTCAAGGCTAGAGCTCTACCACTTGAGCCACAGCACCACTTCCAGCTTTTTTTTCTATGTATGTGGTACCGAAGAATCAAACCTGGGTCTTCGTGCATGCTAGGCAAGCACTCTACCACTAAGCCAAACTCCCAGCCCAGAAAATTCTTTCTTTCTATTGTTTAGTTCAGATCTTATATATAGCCAGGCTGTTCTCATCCCTTAATCCTCTTACCTCTGTCTTGTGAGTTTTGAAATTTTAGGTGTGCATCACCACAGTCAGCCAAGAAATTACATCTTTGAGATTAATAGGAATTGAACTGAATAAGGGCATTTCAAGAAAGGAGAGGAAAAGATATAGGGGACACCAAAGGTGAAGGAAGGTTTAGGTCTGAATCTGGTTCTATTCCAGAATTAAAAAAAAAAAATGTATCCTAAGCTGGGCACTAGTGGCTCACACCTGTAATACTAGCTAGTGAGGAGGCTGACATCTGAGAATCATGGTTCAAAGCCAGCCCTGGTACTAAAGTCTGTGAGACTCTTATCTCTAATTAACCACCCGAAAACTGGAAGTGGCACGCTGAGAACTCAGGAAAAAAGAAGAGACACAGCACGATGACATTAATTGAATTTCTAGGTCCACTTATGTCTGAAGCTGCTCCCCTCTTTCATTTGTCAAGTGCATATGATCTAATCAAGTGCTTCTTTTGATTAAGGAGGTATAAGGTGTTTTGCTTACTTTCCCCTAACAGGTTTGTATGAATGTACATAGTATATCCTTCTACAGTCTCTCTCTAAGTCCCCTACAAGATGCTGAGGTGGTAGGTCCCAGTACTTATCTGAATGGTTCAATAATGTTAAATAACTGTCGAAATCCTAAATATCATCCTAGATCCAAATTAAATGAATGAAAAAATTTTACTTAAACTAATTAGGATCATTATGAGAAACCTAGAGTAAATATCTGTGACCTGGGGCACTTTATACTGTGGGGTGTGTGTGTGTGTGTGTGTGTGTGTGTGTGTCTGTCTGTCTGTCTGTCTGTCTGTCTTTCTGAGATTTGTTTTGATTGTGGTGCTGGGAAATGGACTTAGGATTTCATACATGCTAAGTATGTGTTTTACCACTAAGATGCACTACCAATGCTTGCTTATTATTTGAGTTGCATTCCTGGCTCTCCTCCTCTCCATACTAGATGATAAGTTGGATGTAGGAGCTCAAAGTGAACTGTGCTATGAGCCAGTTGTTTAGAAGAAAGACGAGACTCAGTTCTGATCCTGAGGTACTCATAGCTCATGTAACAAGTAGCATTGTGACTTGCCTTGACCTGAATAGAAAATGAATAATAGAGAAGGAAAAAAAAGTAACGCACATATCGTTTATGGAAAAACAAAGCTCTGGGCTGAGAGCAAAAGTTATTTTTATCGGAATTGTCAAAAGAATGCAGAACAAGATCAGAAACATTTTATAAATAGATCAGGAACTAAAAATACTGGAAGTATAAAACCCTTGTAAAATCAGACAAAACATTTCACTGAACATGATTTAACAACTGTAAGTCATTAAATCATTTTTAATAGTTTTCAAACTTGTTTCTAGTTAAAAGAGAATAGCTTCATCTGCTCTAGGTGTGTCCACACAGTGAACACAATGGCTGTAAAATGCTAGGTTTCTTCAGAGTAATAATGTCCCATGTGCTCCAACTCTGAATTGACTGTGGTTAATTATGGCAGAACTTTGTTCAAGCTGGGCACTGATGGCTCACGCCTGTAATTCTAGCTACTCAGGAGGCTGAGATCTGAGGATCATGGTTCAGCCAGGCACAAAAGACTATGAGGTTCTTATCTCTAATAAACCACCAGAAAACTGGAAGTGGCGCTGTGGCTCAAGAGGTAGAACAGTAGCTTTAAGCTGAAGGAACAGCGCCCAGATGGAGTTCAAGCCCCACGACTGACAACAACCACTGCTACCACCACCACCAAAACAAACAAGCAAACAAACAAAAAAACCCCAACTTTGTTCAATTCTGAACTACATCCCTCCTCACTGCCAAAAAAAAAAAAAGCTTCTGCTCATATAAAAACTTGCATTCTGCAGATACTCAGAATATCAACTGAATAAATGACAAATCCAGTCTTCCCCCTGCAGGTGATTTTATCCAACTTCCTCACATTTCAGGATTGTTTTCAAGTAGAGCATTTTCAAGTTGAGCCACAAAAGGCTCCAGAGAAGTGATACTCACTCCAAAAGTTTTCTAAAGAGTCAGAAATACAGCCGAGTGCAGTGGCTCATGCCTGTAATCCTACCTACTCAGGAGGCTGAGATCTGAGGATCATGGTTCAAAGCTAGCCCGGGCACTAAAGACCATGAGCGGGCTGGGAGTTTGGCCTAGTGGTTAAAGTGCTTGCCTAGCATGCATGAAGACCTGGGTTTGATTCCTCAGTACCACATACATAGATAAAAGCCAGAAGTGGTGCTGAGGCTCAAGTGGTAGAGCTCTAGCCTTGAGAAAGTCCAAGGACAGTGCTCAGGCCCTGAGCTCAAGCCCAGGACTGGCAAAAATAAAATAAAATAAAATAAAATAAAATAAAATAAAATAAAGACCATGAGACATTCATCTCTAATAATTCACTAGAAAAGGGGAAGTGGGGCTGTGGCTCAAGGGGTAGGATAGGGTGGTAGCTTTAAACTGAAGAGCTAGGGACAGTGCCCAGGCCCAGATTCAAGCCTCATGACCCAAAGAAAAACAAACAAACAAACAAACAAAAGAGTCAGAAATTCAATCAAAATTTCACTTATTGCCAGGCACCGGTGGCTCGAACCTGTTATCTCAGTTACTCAGGATGCTGAGATCTGAAACTGTGATTATAAGCAAGACTAGGTGGAAAAGTCCCTGTGAGATTTTTATCTCCAATAATCTATTCAAAAAAAGCCAGAAATGGCTCTGTGGCTCAAGTGGTAGAGTTTGAGCCTTGAGCACAAAGAGGCTCAGGGACAATGTCTAGGCCCTGATTTCAAGACCCAGAACTCTCAAACAACAGCAAAAGACAAAACAAAACAAAAATCTCGTGTGTGTGTGTGTGTGCACGCGCGCGCGCGTGCGTGTGTGCATGCAAGCACACGTGCCAATCCTGGGGCTTGAACTCAGGGCCAGGGTGCTATTCCTGAGAGGTTTTGTTCAAGTTTTTGCAATCTACTCTTTGAGCTACTGCTTCACTTCTGGCTTTTTGGTGGTAAATTGAAGATGAGTCTCACAGACTTTCTCTACTTGTGCTGGCTTTGAACCTCAATTCTAGGATTACAGGTGTGAGCCATCAGCATTTGGTTCTCACTTTTTTTAAATTAAAGTATTTTATTAACACTGATTTTTTTTTTACATTGGTTCTCACTTTTTATCTTTTTTTTCCCCCTTTTTTCAGTACTGGGGTTTGGATTATAGCCTTGTGCTTGCTAGGCAAATATCCTAACACTTGAACCAGTGCTCCAACTCTCAGTCCTTTCCTCCTAATGAAATAAACACAGACTGTATGCAAAAGGGTTTGTTTGTGTGTGTGTGTGTGTGTGTGTGTGTGTGTGTGTGTGTGTGTGTGTGTGTGTGTTTGCTTACTATGAATATTTTGCTTTCTTTTGGTTTTGAGAGAAGGTATCACTATGTGACCCAGGCTGGCCTTTCCTCCTCCTCCTTCACCCTCCATAGTGGTAGGGTAACAGACATAAACCACAATGCCTGCTTGCTTACTCTTACCCCCTTTTATATAGTTTGATTGGTTTTACAATATAATATATATGTTTTACTTTGGTATTCAATATTCAATCTAATATTATAGTGGTAACATCTCACATTATAGTGGGATATCAACTTTTGGCTCTCTGAGGAGAGGGTTCAAGCTTTTGGGGAGAAGAAGAGCATGTTGATAGCCTGTCAGTAGATAGCCAATCTTGAAATCCTGCCTCCGATTCCTGAGCACTAGAATTACAGGTATGAACCATCATATCTAGCCAGGGTTCATGTTTTTCTTTCCTGTACCTCTATATCTCTAGCATGTAGCATAATGCCAAAAGCCCTGTAGGTTCTGAATAAGTATTTGTAATGAATGTATAATTAGTTTCTTGACTTTTGATAGCCTATTCTCAATTTAAAAAGTAGATTTCCTCATATGAATCAAGGAATGTCTATGCTATAAAGTTTCAGAGTCTTTCACATACAGTATAGTTGAGAGGTTTTCAAGTTGTATACTAGTGGTTGATAAAAAGCAATTTAATGAGTCACCACTAGCATTTAAAAAAATAAGTAGAATGGAATCTAGTAAAAAAAAAATACCAGAGTGTATTAAGTAGGGTCTTGTGTCATGACATCTTGTTTCTGCCTTATGTACATGTGTGTGCCTGCATATACATTTGCACCTACTCATTGTGTGGCAACTTAAAGTGTTTCTTAAATATGGGTTGTGGTAAGGAATTTGGAGAACCACTTACCACCTCCAATTTCTCAAAATACCATGCTAGTGTGTGTGTGTGCGTGTGTGTGTGTGTGTGACAGAGAGAGAGAGAGAGAGAGAGAGAGAGAGAGAGAGAGAGAGAGAGAGAGAGAGAGAGAGAGAGAGAGAGAGAGAGAGAGAGGATATGTCATGGGACTTGAACTCTGGGCCTGGACGTTGTCCCTGAGCTCTTCAACTCAAGGTTTCCACCCTACCCCTTGAAGCACAGTGCCACTTTGTTTTAATTGGAGATACGAGTCTCATAGACTTTAGTGCCTGGGCTGGCTTTGAACTGTGATCCTCTGATCTCAGCCTCCTGAGTAGCTAGGATTACAGCCATGAGCCACAGCACCCCGCCCCACAATGCTAGTTTTGTTTTGTTTTTGCCAGTTCTGGGGCTTGAAGTCAGGGCCTGAGCACTGTCCTTGGACTTTCTCAAGGCTAGAGCTCTACCACTTGAGCATCAGCACCACTTCCAGCTTTTTCTATGTATGTGGTGCCGAGGAACTGAACCTGGGTCTTCGTGCATGATAGGCAAGCACTCTACCAATAGGCCAAACTTCCGGCCCTGACAATGCTAGTTTTATAACTACATGACTTGGTGTCTATTGTACCCTCTACCTAGAAAGTATCTCCCTTCCTGGGTGGACTTGAAGATTCCCGGCTTACCTTCAAGATGCTGCTCAAAAATCTTGCCATTGAACTCTTTGTTGATCCTGTGAGTTGCTAGAATCTTTCCTTTGTGCATTCACCCTCTCCAACCTGACTTAACAGAATTACACAGTGCTCCAAGGGTGTCCACCTCTTCTACTAGTTTGGGCTTCTGAAAGCACTGACTCTTGGGGTCCTCACTGAAATCGTCAGAACTCCACCTGATGCTGGTAGATTTCACTCCATGGCTGCTAAATAGGTACGGAGAAAAGCTTTTTACAAAGAATGAGGTAGCACTTTGTAACAAGTAAAATAGCATCTGAAGCAGTAAGAAAAAGTGAATATATCCACATACTCCTATTATGTATATGTGCATTTGACTTCAGAGAATATCTTTGAAGAGTGTAAGCTGGTGGCAATGGTTCCTACCTGTTGTCACAGACAATGGGAGACTAATATTTCATCGGTGTATCTTGATTTCTATGCTGTGCACATAAAATTAAATGAATAGTTTTATATCCTGAGGTTCCATCTATTCCAAATAGAAAGGCATGATGATTTGTGTTGATTGGTTAAGATAAGTACCTTTGTTGTCTATAAAGGTTGAAGGCAAACATACTTAATTCAGTTAGAATGAGATGCAAGTCATTCTGACTAGACAACAGCCCAGGCATAAGAGGGAGAGTGTGGTGTACAACATTTCAGCGTCTAAGAAGTAAACAAACCTCCACTCTTCATGGAAAACCTCAGATGCTAGCAGGTCTGACTAATGAATGCTCAGCAGTTGTCACAGAAGGCAACTGTAACAAAGGCCAATGTAAGCTAATTTTGTAACTGTTTGGAGAATAAGGTTTTTCTGCCAGATCTTTGGCTCTGCTGTCCTAATTCTTCATTTCATTAAAATATTCTTTTATTAAGCTTAATTGTCAGAATTAACAGAACTGCTTATTAAGACCTGGGTTTCTATGGCAACCGTAAAATAAATGCTCAAGCGTCTGAAGCACTGAGAAAAATAAGATACACTAATAACAGGTAGCTCTATGAATCCTTTAACAAGACAACTAATTGAGAGCCAGCTATTTCTACATGTTGGAACAGGAATAAGTGCGGAGATCTTCAAACCTTTTTTTTTAAAGCCCATAAAACATGCTCTGTAATGATTCGGAGTCAAAAACATGTTCCTGGCTACTCCAGGGGTCTCATCATGATGCTCCAAGTTTATCTATTAAAAGACTAGAATAATTTTACCCTTCACCTTTTATCTTTAAATTCTCCCTCTTTACATCCTACCCCTGTCACTCTGATCTTCCCCTCTGCCCCCACACCCTCTAGCAGAAACCTTAGCAGGGTGACTGTGACATCCAGATACCACCTGTGTTTCAGCTGTCTAAGCCAGCCATATGTGAAAGAGGGAACTTGCTCCCTTCTACTTCATCTGTTATTTCCTTCCTTCCTTCCTTCCTTCCCTGGCTCCCTCCCTCTTTTCCTCCTTTCCTCCCTCCCTCCCCCCACCACTCTTTCTGTTGGTTGTGGGGCTTGAACTCAGGGCCTTTGCTCAAGGCTAGCAGTCTACCATTTTGAGCTACACTGCCACTTCCAGTTTTCTGGTGGTTAACTGGAGATAAGTGTTTCATAGACTTTCATGCCAGGCTGGCTTTGAATCTCAATCCTCAGACTTCAGCCTCCTGAGAAGCAAGGATTACAGGCTTGAGCCGCCAGCACCTGGCTGGTTAATCTGTTAGTTCTTTTCAGAATGGAAGATGAACTACAAACAGGAGGACCTTGAGATGTATCCTTACTATTCATGCTTTCTGAACACAACTCTTCTGATTCACTGTAAAGCAAATGACATAACCTTGTAGGTAACTTTGCTAGGGTTGCCATAACCAAGCACCATAGCCCATGACTTAAACCATAGAATTTCCTCACAGGATTGAGGCTGGCAAGTGCACAACTGACAGTTCAGCAGGATTATCCTTGGTTTGCAATAGCCATCTTTTCCCTGACCGGTCAAATGCCCTTCTCATTGCCTGCCTGTATTCTAATCCCTTGTTTTATCATCAGTCATGCTAGATTAGGGCCCACCCCCATAACTTCATTTTGACAGCCACCTCTTCAAAGAGATTGACTACAAATAAAACACACCCTGAGATTCTGGAGATTAGGACTTTAGCATAAGAATCGGGGGCACATAATTTAGCCCATAGCACCTTTCATTTTCTTTGCAAATGTGAACCCCACCATTGTTAGCACCCCAGAGTCCACTGGAACACAGGCTCCAGCACCCCCACTTTTTAAGGAAAGCTGAACTATATCACCTCTCCAATTATCCAAATCCAGTTAGAAAAAAGCCAGTAATAATTGCTCTTAGCTGGGCATGGTGGCTCACACTTGTAATCATAGCTACTCAGGAGGCTGAGATCTGAGGATTGAGGTTCAAAGCCAGCCCAAGCACTTAAGACCATGAAATTCTTATCTCCAATTAACCACCAGAAAACTGGAAGTGGTACTATGGCTCAAGTGGTAGGGCTGTAGCTTCGAGCTAAAGAGCTCAGGGACAGCACCCAGGCCCAAAGTTCAAGCCCTGTGACAATAATAATAATAATAATAATAATAATAATAATACTTTCCCTTAGCTCATGCCACCTAGCTACATAGAAGGCTGATATCTGAAGATCATGGTTCAAAGGCAGCTAAGGCAGAAAAGTCTTTGAGACTTTTTTCCCCCTTTTTTGGTGGGTTATGGGGCTTGAGTACTGTCCTTGAGCCCTTTCAGCTCAAGGCTACCACCCTTACCCCTGGGCCTGGGCATTGTCCCTAAGCTCTTCAGCTCAAGGCCAAGCCCCACTTCCCATTTTCTAGAGGTTAACTGGAGATAAGATTCTTAGGTCCTTTTGTGCCCAGGCTGGCTTTGAACCTAGATCCTCTGAGATTCTTATCTCCAGTTAACTACCAGTACACCAGAAGTAGTGCTGTGGCTCAAGGCATAAAATACTAGCCTTGAGTGGAAGAGCTCATGTCCCAAGATGGACTAAAAAAAAGAAAGAAAAAATAAATAAACCTGCAAAACTAACTGGGATTATAGGCTACCATCGTGACCTTTTTTTTAAATTTCATTTTATTTTCCACTGTGGTAACAAACAAGTACCATTAAAATAACCATCTTTACCTTAGTATGTCTTTCCCCTGGTGCTGGGGATTGATAGCTAGGGCCTTACCTATGCTAAATCTACCAATGAACTACATCTGTAGACCAATCGTAAAGATTTACAGAGAAAAGCTTGAAACCAAGTCTCTCTGTAGCCCAGCTGGCCTCAAATTTAGCAATCCTCTGCCTCCCAACTTCTTAACCACTTTTAGTGTTATTACTATCAGTATTGTGAAGTCTATTCACATCACAACAAATCTCTTGAACTTTTTCATTTTTCAAAACTGTTTAAGTCACCCAGTTTGTGGTATTTTGTAATGGCGACCTCAGTGAACTAATGTCTTCACAGAGACAGGAGACATGGTTATCACCACGTTCACAAACAATCTTGAATACCTCCAAGATTTGTGGTTTGGGATTCTGTTGTTCTTGTGCATCATCAACATTCAATAAAAATCACTATCATAGGCCTGTTTTTCAAGGCACGAGAAAAAAAGAGAAATAGAGGAGATGGGGGGATCAGGATCAGGAAACACAGAACCACAAGAATGCTCATGAAAAAGAAAAAGCCAGCAAAAGCAGACATATTCTGGGGCACAGCTCTTCAGAGATCTCAGGGGGTATGGGAACTGAGAAATGAAAAGTGTATTGGACAGCTGTTAGTTATTCATACTAGTTTCCAGCATGGGGGGAAGGGGCTGGGTTGTAGAGGGAAGAGAAGTGTTAGCCAAGGGCAAGTTTAAATTCTAGCCATGTAGTTTCACTGTTTGAAATATTTTACCATAAGAACAGTATCTACATGTGATTTTTTTTTTTTTTTTGCCAGTCCTGGGCTTGAGCTCAGGGCCTGAACACTGTCCTTGGACTTTCTCAAGGATAGAGCTCTACCACTTGAGCCTCAGTACCACTTCTGGCTTTTTTCTGTGTATCTGGTACTGAGGAATTGAACCCGGGTCTTCATGCATGCTAGGCAAGCACTCTACCACTAGGCCAAACTCCCAGCCCTATTTTTTAACTTTTATTACAGGATTTTGGTTTTTGTCTTTCTATTACAGAGTATCCCCAGCCTGGCTTCAAATTTGCAATCTTCTTGCCTCAGCCTCCAGAGTGCTCTGATTAGGAGCACGTACCACCAGGCCTGGCCTATCTTGAAGTTTTGTTTTTGCTTTTGCTTTCCCCTGGTACTGGAATTCTAACTAAGGGCCCTGTGCTTGCTATGCAAGCATTCTATCACTTGAGCAACACTCTCAGCCCCAACTTCCAATATTTTCAGGTTCTCCAACCCTATTTCCTGAAACTACTACTTCTAAGAGTTTCTTTTTCTTCCTTTCTTTCCTTTTCTTTTCCCTACCCCCTCCCACTCCTTTCTCTTTCATCTCTATCTTTTTCTTTCTTTTTTGCCAGTCCTGGGGCTTGAACTCAGGGCCTAGGCACTGCCCCCGAGCTTCTTTAACTCAAGGCTAGCAGTCTATCACTTGAGCCACAACACCACTTCTGACTCTTTCTGTTTATGTGGTACTGAGGAATTGAACCCAGGGCTTTATGCATGTTAGACAAGCACTCTACCACCAAGCCACATTCCCAGTCTTCCTTCTAAGAGTTTCATGCACACACTCGTAACATTGCTAAGAAACTGAGAAATGGCACAACCTCTTTGGAGGACAATTTCAACATGTGAAATTATTTTTCTAAATGTCTAATGCATCAATCCTTTAGATATATACATATGCAAAATGATACTATTATACCAGAAGATTGTGACTTGGCTTGTTATAAACTAAGTTTGGAAATAATCAACATGTTTTTCCATAAAGGATGGCTAAATAAACTATGCTACAGCCACACAATGGAATCTCATGTTGCTGTTGAAAGAAAGAAAGAAAGAAAGAAAGAAAGAAAGAAAGAAGAAAGAAAGAAAGAGAAAAGAAAGAACAAGGAAGCTCTCTTTATAGTGATATGAAAGATTTCCAAGATAGATTAGAGTACAAAAAACAAGGTACAAAGTGTTTTATGCTCCTTTTATGCTTATACATATACTTATGAATATACTTATACATATATATATATTAATTTGCTTATGTTTGCATAAAATAACTGGGGAAAGATGAGAAACACAGTTATCTAAAGGGAAGGATGTAGAAAGGAACAGGGAGGATTTATTATAGCTTCTGTTCTCCTTTATATATCCAGTCTCATTAGGGCCTTAAAAATCAGTCTGAGAAAGTATAATTATGATCCGCATGCAGATCAGACAATTCATGTGCCCAGTTAACCAACTGACACAACTAGTACACACAGAGCCCAACTCTAGACTAATTCTGCCTCCGAGGTCTATGCTACAATATCCCTCCACCTGTCCCCAGAGCAAACACGAACCCCAGGTCTTCAGTTTCTAATCTACAATAAATGGCATCACAGGTAGAATAAGCAAAAGCCATCCAAACATATTTTAAGGTGTTTGGCAAATACAAAGGGCTAGAGATTGAGAGATATTTTTTATTAAGTGAGCTGGTTTTACTGGTGGTTTGTGCTTGTTTATTTGTTCATTTGTTGGCTTCCTAGCTTTTCAGATACCTGTTTTGGATTAATTAAGTGGAGGAGGGAATGGAAACATGATCTACTCTATGTGGTAATAGTTTCCTTAGGCAGGTAATTTTTTTTCTTGAGTTTTTAAAAATTGAGTTCTCTGCTGCTTAGCTCCAGGACACTCTGCACCAGTAAGTGACTAGAAGGATAGGGAGGAAAATAAAAGATGAAGAAAAGTCCCTTTCCAGTAAGGCTTCTGTTGTCAGGGCTGCCAGTCTTTCCCTTCCTGAGTGGGAAGGACTTAATCTGTCTGAACATAAATCTGGAAACCTGAAGGCCATGGATCTGTGAGAAAGCTTTGGTATCCCATTCCACTGGTTCAAACATACTGTATATACTAGGTCTTCTTGTAACCAGTAGTGATCTGTATTCCCGGTCATGAAGAAATTTCTCTTAAGCCAGATTTATTTTCTAATGGGAAGTTTCTGGGCTTTGGATGAAATAACTTTATTCTGAGCAGTACAAATTCTAAAGTGCTCCATGAAAATGTCTGCAGCTAACACTTATAGGTAAAACCAGAGTGATCCTTCAGAGGAGTTCCAAGTGAAAGAAAAAAAAAATTAGAGAGGGAAGAAGAGAAGATAAGGGAAGGGAGAAAGGGAAGAAAGAAGCGAAGCAAGGGAGGAAAAAAGTTAAAAGAGTTGAGAAGGGACAGGAATCTCTAGAATTTACGGTAGGCAGGGAGCTGCCTTGAGTATTCTCCCCTTGATTTCTCCCCTCCCCTCTTTTTGGTTCCTAGTTCATTTTATGTTATGTAAATGCTACTGTAATGAAAATAATAACATTTTAAAAGCTTGCTCCTTAAATATCATGCCTTCTTCTTGCGACTTTTGTGTGTGTATAGGTGTGGGTATGGGTCATGGGACTTGAACTCTGGGCCTGGGCAATGTCCCTGAGCTCTTCAGCTCAAGGCTACCACCTATCTTGAGCCAAGCTCCACTTCCCATTTTCTAGTGATCAAGTGGAGATAAGAGTTTCAAGGTCTTTTGTGCCCAGGCTGGCTTTGAACCTCGAACCTCAGGTCTCTGCCTCCTAAGTAGCTAGGAATACAGGCAGGAGCCATAGCACCCGGCCTGTGACTTTTTTTTTTTTTTTTTTTTTTTTTTGCCAGTCCTGGGCTTAAAGCTCAGGGCCTGAGCACTGTCCTTGGATTTTTCTCAAGGCTAGAGTTCTACCACTTGAGCCTCAGCACCACTTCCGGCTTTTTCTAAGAATGTGGTACCAAGGAATCGAACTTGGGTCTTCGTGTATGCTAGGCAAGCACTCTACCACTAGGCCAAACTCCCTGCCCATGAATTTTTTTTTTTTTTTTGTGGGTCATGGGGCTTGAACTCTAGGCCTGAGTGCCTAGATGTTATGATCAACCTTTAAAAGGAAGTGGGAGAGGAAGAAGCAGAATAAGAGAGAAATTAAGTAAGTTTGATCAACATTCATTGCATAACCCTTAGTATAAGTACTTAAAGATAATAAAAAAAAGTTCCATTCTATGCACACACCAAACTGAAACTCCCTTGTATAAATATTGAGTGCTTTTTTTTTTTTTGGTGGGTCATGGGGCTTGAACTTGGCTTGGATGATGTCCTTGAGCTCTTGAGCCAAGTCCCACTTCCTGTTTTCTAGAGGTTAACTAGAGATGAGTCTCAGGTCCTTTTTTTTGCCAGGGCTGCCTTTGAACCTTGATCCTCAGATCTCAGCCTCCTAAGCAGCTAGGATTACAGGCGTGAGCCACTGCATCTGGCTTTAGTGCTGAATTTTAAAAAATCTTTTGAAAATTCAAAAAGAATTTAGAGCTCATCAAACTTACAGAACACTATATGAGTAATTTTGTTACTGCTATTAGTGAATGCTCATATAATAACTGTCAAATGTGTTTGACAAAATTTGGTCCAAGATCAAGAAATCTAATAACAACAGATGCTAGAGGGGATGTGGCCAGGAGGGATCACTACTACTACACTGTGAGAGTGCAAACTCATTCAACCATTATGGAATGCAGTAAGGCAGTTCCTCAAAAGACTATAAACATAGAACTCCCCTATGACCCAGCAATATCACCACTTGGCATTTACCTAATCATCCAGAAACAAGGACAGACTAAATCCACTAGCACAACGATGTTCATTGCAGCATTATTTACCAAAGCAAAGATATGGAACCAACCCAGATGCCCCTCAGTTGATGAGTGGATCAACAAGATGTGGTATTTATACACCATGGAATTCTATGCTGCTGTCCGACAGAACGGCATCACTCCATTTGTAAGGAAAGGGAAAGACTTAGAAAAAATTCTATTAAGTGAAGTAAGCTCAATGGTTTCCCTCATTTGTCATAATCAGTAGAAACCTTGGGCTCTCCTAGCAGAGATTTACAATAGAACAAAATCTAGATACATAAGGCCATATAGAATGACATGAAAGGGCCTCCAGGATATAGAAACAAAAGCCACATAATGAGTGATTGTTGTCCTTAATGTACTATGTTATTTCTCATCTCTTTTGCTCTTCCTTGGCTATCTCATATTATTTACAGTATTTCATCTTGTTATCTGATATATTGTATGTATGTTTATTTGGTTATTTGAAATTGAATAGGGAAGAGGGGAAAACAAGATGAGGGGCAGGGATGGGGGGAGGGAAATGAAGACCAAGACATGAGAAAGGGTATTAATGTATATGAAGTAATGTACCTTCTATCTGGTGAATATAATGTAACCTTTCTATTAATTATAAAAAAAAATATGAAAAAAAATTTGGTCCAAGATTACCTTTTTGTTTTGCCAGTTCTAGGTCTTGAACTCAGGGCCTGAGCACTCTCCTTGGGCTTTTCTCAAGGCTAGAGCTCTACCACTTGAGCCACAGCACTACTCTTCCCTTGATTTCTGAGATGCTTGTTTGCCATATCAACTTGGGCTTGGTTTAGTCCATAATACTAAAAGATATCGCCCTGAATATCATAATCCTGAATGCTGAAATCCCTGAAGTCTAAAAGCTTAAACAATCAAAAACCCACTCCACCCTCAAGTAATGATTTAAAAATTGTTATAATTGGGATCAGGAAAGTGGCCTGTGGTAGAGTGCTTGACTAGTATGTACAAAACCTGTGGGGGTTCGATTCCTCCGGACCACATACATAGAAAAAAGCCAGAAGTGGTGGATGTGGTTCAAGTGGTAGAGCACTGGTCTTAAGAAAAACTCAAGCATCGTGCCCTGGCCCTGAGTTCAAGCCCTAGGACTAGCAAAATAAAAATTAAAAAAAAACTTAAGATCTATAGATGGCAGACTCCTGAGTAGCTAGGCTTACAGGTGTGAGTCATGAGCATCCAGCTTCTTCCAGGGTTTTAACATTCAGGATTATGGCATTCAGGATTGTATCTTCCGGGCTTATGATCAGCACTGGTTGGACCCTAAACATACAAGTCTTTTCCTGACAAGTAAAAATGAAGAAAAGTAATTGCTTCTTAAAGCTGGTGACTGCTGTATGTAGTTGCAGCACTATGACTTGCAAAGCCAGGTTCATACAAAACTGTTACCCTAATTCCAGATCACCTTACAGAGATTTTTGGCCTTGTGTTAAAGCAAAGCCGCTTTCTCAGCCGCCTCTCAGTCCCTTAGCACTCCCACCACGGCTACACTAAGTCATAGGATGTATTTGTTCTAGAGGTCAAGCCACTCCTGGGCTCATCCCAACTAAGTGAAGATGAAGCCAATCTTAGCCATGACATTAAGAAGTCTGCAGAATCGAACTTATACTTTGCATGTCTTAAGCACACGCACACGTGCCCGCGGGCGCACATGCGCGTGAGCACACACATGCACACACACATATGCACCTATTGTGATCTGGAACACCTGAGAGAAAGTTAGCAATGGAATAAATACTCCCAATTCTCCTTCCTGCCTGTCCTGATCAGCATCAGAACAAGAATCTGAGTGTATTGGCTGGCAGGATAGTTTATTGGCTGCTTGAAGGCATCTCATCATTTTTATTCAGAAATGGTTAGTTCACTAATTGACCATTCATTATATACTTATTTATTCAGCCAATCATAGTGCTAGGCACTAGATTTACAAAAGAGACAAGAACAATAGCAATCCCTGATCTCAAGGAGATTATAGGTTTTTTGTTGGTGAGAACCACTGATTAGAATATCATAATATATCTAAACTGGATAGAAATTAATCTTTCTTCCTCCTCCTCCTTCTTCTTCTGTCAGTGTTGGGGCTTGAACTTGGGGCCCTGAGCACTGTCCCTGAGTTTTCTCACTCAAAGCTAATGCTCTACTACTTTGAGCCACAGCTTCACTTCCAGTTTTCTGGTGGTTAATTAGAGATAAGAGTCTCATGGATTTTCTTGCCTGGGCTAGATTTGCTCTGAAATCCTCAGATTTTGGCCTCCTGAGTAGCTAGGCTTACAGTTGTGATCCACCAAAGCCTAGCAAAAATTCTGTGTGTTTTTTCTCTTTCTCTCTTTCTTTCTTTCTTTTTTTTTTTTTTTGCCAAGCATGGGGCTTGAACTCAGGAACTGGATACTGTACCTGAGATCTATTAGCTATTTGTCCTTACTGTTTAGCTATCCTATACATTTCATATAAATGGAACCCTACATACATGGTTTGCATATAGCATTTTTCACTTAATACAATGACTTCAAGGCTCATCAATATTATTTTTTTGTTTGTTTTTTTTTGCCAGTCCTGGGTCTTGAACTCAGGGCCTGAGCTTTTTCAAGGCTAGCACTCTACCATTTGAGCCACAGCACCACTTCTGGCTTTTTTTTTCCTATGTATGTGGTACCAAGGAATCGAACCCAGGTCTTCATGCATGCTAGGCAAGCACTCTACCACTAGGCCAAACTCTGGGCCCTCATCCATATTATTATATATGCCAGTATATAATTCCTTTCAAAGCTAAGTAATATTCCATTGTGTGGCTATACTGCAATTCTGTCTTTATCACTCAGTAAATGGAATGTTTCATTATATAGGTGAAGAAACTAGAGCAAATACATGGTTAAGTTGGAACCATTCAAAGCTAGATGTCTTTATCTCTGTTTCTGTGCTCATATGCCATTAAATATACTAGGTCTCATAACTGAAGTGCTTATTCATTTTACTTACACAACACATTTACCTGAGACGTTTTGCAAATGAGAATGAAAGTAAGAAATACAAATGCCACACTGAGTAGATTGCCTTCTCATTTGTTATGTCTAGGTGAGTGTTTTTCTCACTTTTGAGAGGGGAAAAAACACATTTCAAGTAAGGAGGAAATCAATAAAAATGACTTGTAGAACATGACCCTCATTTTTGTTCGTGCCTCCTTCACTGAGCCTGTATTTTTATTCTCTCTTGTTCTCTCTGACAAACCATGGGTCGTTTGAATGGGCCTATGAGAGATAAGAGAGACAGAGAAAATAGATTCATGATAATAAAAGTAGCACATGAGAGGTAAACAGCCATTCACGTTGATCTAAAGCTGAACTTGCTAATGCATAGGTTTCAGAATCCACAAGCTGTGTGAAAGTGTTGTGAAACTCACCCTGATTATCTTTGAATTGTAAGAGGTTAGGACCATACCCAGAGTCTCACGTGCCAGCCCTGACTACTCTTGTTTTCCTTATAGTTTTAACACTTAGATAAGGCCCTTGGGTTGGGTAATTCTAGTGGAGGCTGCTATAGTCAAGATAATAAAATAGAATAAGTTAACTCAGAGGCATGAAACTAAATACTAGTTTAGTAATCTGGATGATGTAAACAAGAAATCCCAATGCCACCCTTATTCTGCAAAATGCTATGTGGAGACTAACTTCAGTGGCTGTTTTACAGCTCATCTCTCAGATTCCTCCTTTGTTTCCAGTTTGTCTCATTATAGGAGGTGATGAGACTTCTTATTCCAAGACCTTAGTTACTTAATTAGCTTAAAGCTGGGAAGATCTGAGAACTGGGAGGCCAGAACTGTCCCTGTCACTCCTGGCTACTACTCTAAGACATACTGGCGTGTGACAAGATGTGATTCTTAACATCTCAGATTCAAACACCTTAGTTTCTGTTCTACGATAGGAGTATTTGTGGACATTAGCCTTTTTGTTTTTTTTTCTGTTGGTCATGGAGCTTGAACTCTGGGTCTGGGTGCTGTCCCTGAGCTCTATAACTCAAGGCTACCACCTTACCCCTGGGTCTGGGCAGTGTTCCCGAACTCTTCAGCTCAAGGCTACCACCCTACCCCTAGAGGTCAATTGGAGATAAGAGTCTCAGGTCCTTTTGTGCCCAGGCTGGCTTTGGATCTTGATCCTCAGATCTCAGCTTCCAGAGTAGTTAGATTACAGGCGTGAGCCATCATACCTGGCCTTCATAGCTTTTAGTAGAAGTACTTGTTTTTTAGAGAAGACATTACCTTTATAATAACAATTAAAAATTAAGAAGACTTTGAAGAAAACACACTTAGATAGGAGAATTGTTTGTTTTCTGCTTTCAGAGCTGATGTTAGGATTAGAGCAATCAAAATGGCATAAATAATTATTTAAAGTATAATTTTAGACAACACCAGTTCAAAACATATGCAGAGTTGCACAGCTATGCATTAAGGACTAAATTACTTTCCATATTTCTTTTCATCCTCACTACTTTGAGTTTCAACTTGTATCATCAAGGTCACAAAACAACTGCCACAACTCCAGAGCTCATATTGTCATACTTACATTTAAAAGAAGTTTTTGCTTTAGAGTCTTTTTTTCATTAGGGAGTAAACTTTCCAGAACTTATGCAGATTTCCATTCAAGTTTGTTTGTCCATAGTGGGATCACACAGACCTGTCCTAGTTGTAAGGGAGGCCAGTAAATGATTAGCTAGCCTTCCCAGCTTTTAGAGGAGAAAAACACATTAAAAATGACTCTTAGGTCAGCACCAGTATTGTCACCTGAGGCAGTAGGTAGCTAGACAGGTCTACCAACTTACTCCTTTAACCTCTGTTCCATGATGTCACCTTTAAGATTTATCTAGCTTTAAAAAATTACCTTTCCATCACAAACACCACTATAAAACCACACCCCAAACTCATCCTGTACCTTCCTACCTCCCAAATTTGTACATGAAGTTCCCTCAGCCTGGAATTCTGCCCTTTCCACACTGCTTTTACATACAGAATTAACTCCCAACATAGCCTTCTAAATAACTGCAGTCAGACTTTGCAATTCTTCTTTCTGGTCTCCTATCACACAAGGGAACTCTCCACTGACTCACAAAACCAGAAACTAATTAAACTGCTCTGCTCTCTGATCTTCAGGGGGAAGTGAAACAGCAAACATATAGCACAGTCCTTGGGAATAGTGAGTGAAGTACACAAAGGAATTACACCGCTGGAAGTGGTGGTACAGGCTGTAATTCTAGCCTTTGGAAGATAGGCAAAAGATCTCAAGTTTGAAGCCAGCCTGGGCTACATAGCAAGACTATCTCCCAAACAAATGAAAACAGTTAACATCACCTGTCATATGTTTATATAATGTTTTCACTATAACAGGTTCTTCCCCAAATCGAGTAGTAATTTACTTAAAAGCAGTTCTTTCTCTATCCAGGTTATTTGAATGACTGTTTTAGCTCTCAGATTCTTAGATGATTAGGAATTGGTCTCTGAATTTTTAAACTACTTCACAAAATTGCTTCAAATTTGCAAAGAATAATTTTGAACTTGGGTGATGGACACTTAGAAATTCATTGTGCTACTTTATTTTGTGTAAGTTTAGTAACATGAAAAATGAATTGCCATGGGATTTCTGGCTTCCAGTTCTGCATATATAACCTCTAGGAGTCACCACTCTATCTCAGTACAAGTTAAAAGTTAAACAGCCTGAAAAATCACAGTTCTTTTTGGACTTGTAAGCGATGAGGACCCTGGGCAACTTTACCGAAAGACTGGAGAAACAGACAGGTGAACACAGAGGGTAGAGAGACTGGCACAGGAACAGATACCTGGCTGGAAAGTCTAAATCATGCCTGCTCAAGACTCCATGCTTACAAATTGGGAGAGTTAAAAACTCTAGAGGAATCTTAAACTTTCATGAGTTTTGCTTCCAAGACCTCAACCCAATTCTCATAACTACTGGAGAAAAGGCTAGAACATTGTGTTCTTAACAACATCTTCCCTCTGGAGAAAAACTAGTTAGTTAACTGGAGCCTACCAACCTAACACCTGGGCAGAAGGGAATAACCGCTCTCCAGACTACTCAAGCCCCTCCTAAGAGGGGTGGAGGAGCTGTGACACATGATGAAAATCCATCCACAGGCCGAAAGGAGAGACTTATAAGTACTGAGACCTAACCTAACCACTGGGCACGTTCCTTCCCCCACACCACACCAGCACATTACCAACGACCTATTTATAGCAGTTCCTTTTTACCTGGTACATCCTGTCCAGCTGTCAAGAATAAAACTTTAAAACATATTAAAAGATTTTTAAAAACCACAGCTCAAAGAGAATCAGAACCAGAGGTGGCAGGAATGTGGTAATTATCAAACTGGAAATTTTAAGTAACTATAAATCAATTGCTCAACACTCTAATGGAGCCGGGTGCTGGTGGCTCAGGCATGTTATTCTGAGACCGAGATCTGAAGATTGTAGTTCGGAGCCAGTCAGGACAGGAAAGTTCATGATTATTTTCAATTAACTGCCAAAAAAAAAAAGCCAGAAGTGCAGCTGTGATTCAAGCGGCAGAGCACCCATAAATAAGCACTAAGCAAATAAGCTCAGGCACAGCCCCTAGGCTCTGAGTTCCCACCCACAAAAAGACTCTAACTAATAATGTAGACATCACACAAGAAGATACACCATGAAAGCTAAGAGATAGGAATCCAAAGAAAGCCAAAGAGAGATGCTAGAAATCACTATCACTGCAACAGCAGCGAGGATGTCGTGGGAGAGTTGTTTTTATTAGGTTGAACAAGTATAAGGAAAGAATCTGTGAACTGAGGATGGATCAATAAAAATCTTGAAAACTTCAAAAAGAGCAAAGACTTAAAATACATTTCAGAATATCCAATCACTGTGGGACAACCATCAAAAGTATAACATATGAGTAATGGGAATATCAAAAGAAAAAGAAAGGAACATAGGCCCATTTAAAACAGTTTCTCTGAGAATTTATCCAGATTGTCAGACATTAAAACCACAGACTCAGGAAGTTCAGTGAATATCAAGCAGAATAAATGTCAACAAACAACATCCCAAACACCCACCCACAAATGTAACTAGGCAAATCATTTTTGAGCTATAGAAAATCAAAGGTAAAGAAAAAAATTGACATGGAGCTTGATGAGGAAAAACACCTTATACATAGAAGGACAAGATACGGATTATATTTAACCTATCCTTGGAAATCATGCAAGCCAAAAACAACCGGAGTAAAGTAAAATATTTAATTTTGAGAGAAACAAATCTTACTAACCTAGTAGTTTTTACCTTGTAAGAAGAAGGGTTGGAAGTGTGGCATAGTGGTAGAGTGTTTGCCTAGTATGCATGAAGACTGAGGTTTGATTACTTGGTACCACATACATAGAAAAAGCTAGAAGCAGTGCTGTGGCTCAAGTGGCAGAGCACTAGCCTTAAGAAAGCCCAATGAGGCAGAGAATTTGGCCTAGTGGTAAGATTGCTTACCTAGCATGCACAAAGACCCAGGTTCGATTCCTTGGTACCACATACATAGAAAAAAGCCAGAAATGGTGCTGTGGCTCAAGTGGTGGAGCTCTAGCCTTGAGAAAAATCCAAGTATAGTGCTCCGGCCCTGAGTCTAAGCCCAAGACTGGCCAAAAAAAAAAAAAAAAAGTGAGTAGGAAATACTTTCTTAGACAAAAAGCATTGAGGGATTGTATTGCTAAAAGGCCTACCTTGCAAAAATATTAAAAGTTCTTTAGAGCCAGGGGCTGGTGGCTTACACCTGTAATCCTAGCTACTCCAGTGGCTGAGATCTCAAGATTGAGGTTCAAAACACAAAAAGTCTGAAACTTTTTTGTTCTGTAATGTTTAGAGGGGTTACAGTTACATTAGCCAGATAGTAGGTGCATTACTTCTCACACATTGATACCCTTCTCACGTTTTTGAAAGTTTTTTGTCTTTTTTTTTTTGCCTGGGCTTGAACTCCAGGGCCTGAGCACTGTCCTTGAGCTTCTCCTCAAGGCCAGCACTCTACTACTTGAGCCATAGCACCAGTTCCAGCCTTTTCTATTTGTCCAGTACTGAAGAAATTGAACCTGGGTCTTTATGCATGCTAGGCAAGTACTCTACCACCAGGCCAAACTCTCGGCTCCTATGAGACTCTTACCTCCAATTAACCACCAGAAAATAGGAAGTGGCATTGTGGTTCAAAGTGATAGAGCACTAGCCTTGAGCTGTAGAGCTCAACACCCAGGCCCAGAGTTCAAGACTCACAACAGACCGAAAAAAAGTTCTTTAGAGGGAAAGAAAATAAGCTTAAAAGGAAACTGAGATCTAAATAAAAATAAACAAAGGTAAAATAAAAATGATTTTTTTTGTTTTGCCAGTCCTGGGGCTTTAATTCAGGGCCTGAGTCCTGTCCTTGGGCCTTCTCAAGTCTAGAGCTCTACCATTTGAGACACATCACCATTTCAAGCTTTCCCTCCCCCCCAGCCTTTTATGTGGCACAGAGGAATCAAATCTGGGCCTTCGTGCATGCTAGGCAAGCACTCTACCACTAGGCCAAACTCCCAGACCATTTTTTTTGTATTTTTGTTTTAAAAAAAAAGTTTGTTGGGGCCAGGAATTTGGGCTAGTGGCAGAGCACTTGCCTAGCATGCATGAAGACCTGGGTTTGATTTCTCGGTACCATATACACAGAAAAGGCTGGAAGTGGTGCTGTGGCTCAAGTAGTAGAGCTCTTCTAGCTTTGAGAAAGCTCAAGTACAGTGCTCAGTCCCTGAGTTCAGGACTGGCAAAAAAAAAGTTTTCTCAAAATACTAACAACAACAACGTGTTTAATTGAATATCCTTCTGTGTATATTTTACATAGTGAAGTGAATGTTAGCAATTATACAAAAGTAAGAAGGAAAGCATTAAGATTATTTGGTTAAGATTCTTACATACCTGTGAACTGATAATACTACTTGAAGGCCTAGATAAATTATAAACGTATTTTGTAAATTCTAGGACAACCACTAAAAAAAAAAACAATTTATTTTAAGTCTAACTTGTATGCTAAGAAAGATAATAAAAATGGCCAGGCGTGGTGGCTCATTCCTATAATCCTAGATACTCAGGAGGCTGAGATCTGAGGATCAAGGTTCAAAGCCAGCTCGGGCAAAAAAGGACCTGCAACTCTTATCTCCAATTAACCTCTAGAAAATGGGAAGTGGGGCTTGGCTCAAGGGTAGGGTGGTAGCCTTGAGCTGAAGAGCTCAGGGACAATGCCCAGGCTCAGTTCAAGCCCCATGACCCACAAAAAAAAAAAAGTAATAAAATGGAGTCATATTAAATCCCAAGGAATAGCATAAGAGAAGAAGATGAAAGATAAAACTAAGAACAGAGAGCAAATACAACAGCTACTTATTCTACTAGGCTTAGCCAAACTTGTAAGATGTTGACCCTGTAATTGTAATGTCATCCTGTTTGTGGACAATGGGAAAGTTCCTGACTGGCCACCAATCTAGTCAAGGGGCCAAACCATGGAGTTGAGGGCCAGGAGTTTAGTCTAGTGGTAGAGTGCTTGACTAGCATGCACGAAGACCCATGTTCAATTCCTCAGTACCACATACATAGAAAAAAGCCAGAAATGATGCGGTGGCTTGAGTGGTAGAGCTCTAACTTTGAGAAAAGCCCAAGAACAGTGCCCAGAACCTGAGTTCAGGGCCCAGGACTAGCAAAAAAAAAAAAAAAAAAAAAAAAAAGGAATTGAGTGTTGCAGCCTAAGAAATCTTGCCAAATAATGACTATTTCTTCTCTTTTTCTGGTAATACTGGGGGCTTAAACTCAGAGTCTCATGCTTGGCAGGAAGGCATTCATAATCCAAGGGCAGACCTAGCCCACTAAAAGCTCTAATGAGTTAACTTCCTTCTCAAGATCTATATGGAAGCAAGTTGGCTACAACTGTGGTAGCTATTAAGTTTCAAGTTCGAGTACATTAAAGTTCAAGTACAATGAGGAAAAAAAAAGCCTTTCTATGTCCTGGTTTTAATTTAACTGGTTTCAATTACCTGCTGACCAAAGAACCAATCACAACGCAAGAAGAAAGTGATATGCTGATTATGTAGGCCTGGGCCAGTGCAGCTGCTCCAGAGTAAAGGGTGGAACCTGAGGCATTTCATATGGTGTCAAGGGATAAATAAGAAAGAGGGGGGAGAGTAGAGTAAGCACATGCCCACAAAACTTCATGCCTGATTCATTGAAGTATAACAGATAACATATTTTTCTTCTAACAATAGCTACATTCCAATCACACCTTTCTCAGGATCCACCCTAAGCAGTTACTTTGAATATCTTCCTAATCCTATTTTTTTTTTTTCCAGTCCTGGGGCCTGGGCACTGTCCTTGGACACGTTTTACTCAAAGCTAGCACTCTGCCACTTGAGCCACAGAGCCACTTCCAGCTTTTTCTGTGTATTTGGTACCGAGGACTTGAACTTAAGGCTTCACATATGCTAGGCAAGCTACCACTAGGCTACACTCCAGGCTCCCCCCATGCCCACTCCCCCCCCCCTTTTTTAACAAAACTTGCTGTTGGGGCTGTGAGTTTGGCCTAGCAGTAGAGTGCTTGCCTAGCATGCACAAAGACCCGGGTTTGATTCCTCGGTACCACATACATAGAAAAAGCTGGTAGTGATATTGTGGCTCAATTGGTGGAGCTCTAGCCTTGAGAAAGTTCAAGAACAGTGCTCAGGCCCTGAGCCCATGCACAGGACCGGGTAAAAAAAACAACACCCAAAACCAAAAAACCTTGTTGGAAGATCAATGGTTCAATTTCGCCACCCATTAAAAAAGGGAAACGAACTCCTTTAGAAATATATGCAAAATATATAAATCCATGAAGAACAAAGACTGGGCGTGGTAGCACACACCTATAATCCCAGCTACTCGGGAGGAGGAAGCCAAAGGATGGGGAATTTGATGACAGTCTAGGTCATGTTAACAAGTCATCCTCTCAAAACAAAGTACAGCCAGTGCTAGGTGCCTTATGCCTATAATCCTGCTTACTCAGGAGGCTGAGATCTGTGATCTCAGGATCAAGTGGTAGAGCATTATTAGCCTTGAACAAAAAATCATGAAGACAGTGTCCTGAATTCAAGCCCCAAGAATGGTGCACACACACAGACACACACACACACACAGCCTAAGTACAAATAAAATGGCTCAAGTAAAAGAACATTGCTAGAGGTCCTAGGTTCAAATCCCAATACTGCAAAACAAACGTGAAGAACAGTTAGCCACAGTCTTAGTGTGTTAGCATAACCAGTATTTCCTTCTAGTCTATTTTCTATGCAAATAAGTTGCTTTTGTATTGTTATTTTTTAATTTATTGTTATACAGGTGATGGACACAGAGGTTACAATTACATAAGTCAGACAATGAGTTCATTTCTTTTTGGACAACGTTTTTGGATTGTTTTTTCCTCCCACCCCCATCTACAAGTCGTATAGTTCATTTTCTTTCTTTTTTTTCTTTTTTTCTGGTAAAAAATGTTGCACTGAAGAGTTTTCAAGAGGGTTTTATCCCGTGGACATCAGTCTGGGCACCAACACAAGCTGGGGGGGGCCTGCATGGCTCAGACCCAAGGGGGCCCACAGCAATGTCACAAGGGGCCAGCCAATTGACTCCTGAGGGTGCTGTCCTGAGGGCACTGGTGTAGGCAGCTAGACGTCCTCTTCATGTGGGCCCAGGGAAGGAAGGGCAGCTTGGCACAGGAAGGATTCCATGCTGATTCTAAACATGTAGGTCTTTCAGTGGTAAATGAAGATGGTGTCCTGGCATGGACAGAATCCAGGGGACTGCAAGCTCCAAGCTCACTGGGGCTCTGCTAGAAGTGCTGCACAGCGTCCAGCAGTTTTGTGACCCACATGGAGGGGCACCCATTGCCCCAGGTGCCCTAGGGCAGCATCAAGAGGTCCAGGAAGGGCTGGCACGTTGTAGGGCCTGGCCCTGGGGAAGCACACCATGAGGACTGTGGATGTTCTCTTGAAGCAGCTTCGAGACTCACCTGCTAGTAATCCCGAACAGTGGACGCTTCCAAGATGAAGTTCCTTCCAAAGAAATGCACGAGAACAGGACAACAGAAGCCATTCTGGGTCTCTGAAACCCAGACAGCCATGAGACTCGACTCTCCCATGATGCTCGGTATTCTGGTATTCTAACTCTGCCAGGGCAGGGACCCCCAAGCCCTTTCCTGTTCCATCCATGTCAGTCCTTGTTCCAGGTCATATGGAAATGCCTACTTCAAGCCTGGCTCTCAGAAGCCTACAGTTCATTTTCAATATAATGTCTAGTAGTTACCATTGCTGCATTTGTTCACCCTTTTTTTAAAAAAAAAAACTGATTTTTTATTGTAATTAATAGAAGGGTTACATGACATTTGCCAGATAGATGGTGCATTAATTCCCATACATTTATACCCTTTCACATGTCTTGGTCCCCATTTCCCTCCACCCTCCTCCCACCCCTCCTCTTGTTTTCCCCCCTTCCCTAACCAATTTCAAATAACCAAATACAAATATATCCGATATATCAGGTCACAAAGTGAGATACTGTAACAATATGAGATAACCAAGGGACAGCAAAAGAGATGAGAGATAACATGGTACCTTAAGAACAACAATCATTCATTATATGGCTTATGTTTCTATATCCTAGAGATCCTTTCATGTAGCATCCTACTATATGGTCTTTTGTATCAAGGTTTTGCTCTATTGCAAATCTCTGCTAGGAGAGCCCAAGGTTTCTACTGATTATGACAAATGAGGGAAACCATTGAGCCTAAGTTCCTTTGAGTCTGGCTTACTTCACTTAATATGATCTTTTCTAAGTCTTTCCATTTCCTAACAAATGGGGCAATGTCATTCTTTCTGACAGCTGCATAGAATTCCATTGTGTACAAATACCACATCTTGTTGATCCACTCATCAACTGAGGGACATCTAGGTTGGTCCCATATCTTTGCTATGGTAAATAGTGCTGCAATGAACATTGTTGTGCTGGTGGATTTAGTATGTCTTTGTTTCTGGATGATTGGGTAAATGCCAAGTAGTGGAATTGCTGGGTCATAGGGGATCTCTATTATGTTTAGTCTTTTGAGGAACTGCCATACTGCTTTCCATAGTGGTTGAACGAGTTTGCACTCCCACCAACAGTGTAGTAGGGATCCCTCCTGGCCACATCCCCTCCAGCATCTGTTGTTATTAGTTTTCTTGATCCTGGCCATTCTAACTGGAGTGAGGTGGAATCTTAGAGTTGTTTTGATTTGCATTTCTTTTTTTTTTTTTTTGACAGTCCTGGGCTTTAGCTCAGGGCCTGAGCACTGTCCTTGGACTTTCTCAAGGCTAGAGCTCTACCACTTGAGCCTCAGCACCACTTCCGGCTTTTTTTCTATGTATGTGGTACCGAGGAATCGAACCTGGGTCTTCATGCATGCTAGGCAAGCACTTTAACCACTAGGCCAAACTCCCGGCCCCTGCATTTCTTTTATGACCAGAGATGTCGAGCATTTCTTCATGTGTCTATAGGGCATTTTTGTTTCTTCTTCAGAGAAGACTCTCTTTAAGTCCTTGGCCCATCTTTTAATGGGATGGTTGTTACTTTGGAGATTAGTTTTGGATTGATTCAATTTTTTGAGCTGTTGATATATTTTAGATATGAGGCCTTTGTCTGTTGTATGGTTGGTGAAGATCTTCTCCCACTCTGTAGGCTTCCTAATTAGTTTACTAGCTATGTCCTTTGCCATACAAAAGCTCTGCAGTTTAATGCAGTCCCACTTATCCAGCCTTTCTCTGATTTGCTGTGATTCAAGTCCTTATTAAGAAAGTTTCCACCTGTGCCAAGGAGGACTAGTGTATCTCCTAATTCCTTCTTGTAAACTTTTCAGAGTGTCGGCTTTTACCTCCAGGTCTTTGATCCATTTGGAGTTAATTCTAGTACAGGGTGACAAAGAAGGATCCAACTTTAGTTTTCTGCATGTGCTTAACCAGTACTGCCAGCACCACTTGTTGAAGAGGCTGTCTTTCTTCCATTCTATTTTTTTGGCTCCCTTGTCAAAGATTAGGTGGCCATAGGTCTGTGGTTTAATATCCTATAGACTCTACTCCCAAGCTCCTTGAGCTGATTCAAAACTTTGGAAGGGTAGCAGGCTATAAAATTAACCCTCAAAAATCAACTGCCTTCCTCTATGCCAAAAGTGAGAGGAATGAGGCAACAATCAGGAAAGCAACTCCTTTTGCAATAGCCTCAAAGAAAATAAAGTACCTAGGAATTACCTTAACTAAGAATGTAAAGGACCTTTTTGATGAAAACTTTAAAACCCTGAAAAAGGAAATTAAAGCAGAACTGAGGAAATGGAAAAACCTCCCATGCTCCTGGATTGAAAGAATCAATATCATGAAAATGACAATCTTGCCAAGGGCTATTTACAAATTCAACGCAATACCCATCAATATCCCAATGTCATTCTTTAAAGAAATAGAAGAGGCAATCCAAAATTTCATATGGAATAATAAAAGACCCCATATAGCAAAAACACTTCTTAGCAGAAAGAACAGCGCAGGATGGGGCCGGGAGTTTGGCCTAGTGGTTAAAGTGCTTGCCTAGCATGCATGGAGACCCGGGTTCGATTCCTCGGTACCATATACATAGAAAAAAGCCGGAAGTGGTGCTGAGGCTCAAGTGGTAGAGCTCTAGCCTTGAGAAAATCCAAGGACAGTGTTCAGGCCCTGAGCTCAAGCCCAGGACTGGCAAAAAAAAAAAAAAAAGAACAGCGCAGGAGGAATTTCAATACCAAACTTCAGACTCTATTACAGAGCTATAATTATCAAAACAGCTTGGTACTGGCACAAGAACAGGCCTGAAGACCAATGGAATAGAACTGAAGACCCAGATATTGTTCACCCTTTTTATGTTATTATTTTGCATTGTAATTCTCCTGCACATACTTCTACTTTTTTCTTTGTATTATATAATGTCGAGTTTATGAATATTTTAAAGACCACTACAAAAGGGATACATTGTCGTGGCCAAATAATTCAAATACACAAAAGTGCATAAACTTAAAAAATAAAACCAGGGAAGTGGTGCTGTGGCTCAAGTGGTAGATCACTAACCTAAAGCAAAAGAAGCTCAGGGACAGTGCCCGGGCCCAGAGTTCAAGCAAGCTCCAAAACAGGGGGGAAAAAAAAAAGTAAAAGCAAGATTGTATAGTAAACTCATGTTGAAATCTCCAATTTTATTCATAAAACTCTGAAAAAAAATTTTAAGATTCAAAACAAAGGGAAAAGGGAGAAGGGAAGGGACACTGAAAGACTGGTGGGCGGGGGCATGTGCTTGCATATAAAAAGCAGCATGGTCACTTTTAATTAAGCATGGGATTTCCTCAAGGAAGTGAGGGGATGGGAAATCACAGGATGAATGAGTATCCCACGTCATGACATTCATATGGGACCGAGTGCAGCTGTATCACATGATCACATGGGCAGCCCAGGGGTGGACAGAGGTATAGTTCAGGTGGCCAGAGGAACCCTGCCAGCTCTGAAAAAGCCTGACATCATAAAAAATAGAAATCTCAAGAGGACAAACTTGCATCTGAGAAAACAGAGTTCCCAAAACAACGAAGACTTAGAAAAGTAGTGATTTCAGGTATTAGGGATTTAGCTTAGTGGAAGAGCATTTGCCTGGCAAGTACAAAGCCCTGAGTTCAGTCCTCAGCTCTGAAAATGAAAAAGGAAGAAGCACTGATTTCAGAGTCTCAGAAAGGACAAGGCAGTTCTCCATCTCACCTGAGTGCCAGAATCACCTGGCAATTAAGAAGCAATGTTCAGTGTTCTCCACTCCATAATTCACAGATGGAGTGTCCTGGAGCTCCTCCCACATCCTCCATGTGTCCGCAGTACAGTTCCATGATAGCCTGACGTCAGCACAGACCTCTCAGGGAAGGGTCCAGGACCACACAAATGCCCTACTTCAGATCCTGGCACAAGGAGCAGGTCCTCAAGTTATGTGTACTTCTTTCCTACTCCGCCACAAACTCAGGTTCCCATAACTTGCCTCCTCGGATTCAGCCGTGATACAGAATACAGATGAAAGGTGTGGAGCACAAGGTCCAGGAGTCCTGAGGACAGCTCTTTCTGTCCCCAGAGTTGGGGTGTGCCACCATGCTGGCACACGGATGTGTTTACCAACCCAACAGCTTCCAGAACTCTTTGACAGAGGCTTTTTATAAAGGCTTCATTACACACATATGGTGGATTATTAACTCCAGCTTCTTTCCCCTTCATGGAGGATGGGAGAGGGCCTGAAAGTTCCAAACTTCTATCATGATTTACTCTTTCTAGTACTCAGCCAACTTCCAGGAGTCTTCCCAAGTTACTTGGTTGGAGTGAAAAAATCTATCACCCAGTGAAATCCAAGGGATTAGGAGCTCTGTGTCAGGAACTCAAAGCCCAAATATAATTTACAAATATGGAGTTCCTCTTACTTTCATTACTCAGGAGATTATAAGTAGTTTAGGAGTTCTGAAGGAACTGGGAAGAAAATGTGTGTGTGTGTGTGTGTGTGTGTGTGTGTGTGTGTGTGTGTGTGTGTGTGTGTGTTCTTACTATGTCAAAGTATTACAGGCCTTTTAAGAGTCCAGACAAGACTTAAGCACTCCCCAGTGTTTACAATTAAGTCAGAAATTCTTGGAATGAAGCCCAAGAAATAATAATCGGTATTATTTATTTCTGCGATAAAAAGCAGATAATATAAACTTGACTACCATAACTGTTGTTTAAACTGTACAGTTTAGTCTGTGATGCATATCACAGCATTATGAAGAAAGTCTAGAAATTCTCCACCTTGCAAATCTGAAACTTTACACTGTGTATGTATGCAAGTATGTATGTACATATGTATACAAGTACACGTGCATGTATGTATTATGAGATTGAGCCCAGGACCACACAGTTACCCTCACTCTTTGTTTTTTGTTTGATCATGGGGCATGAACTCAGGACCTAGGTACCGTCCCTGAGCTTTTTCCTCCAAGGCTCGTGCCACTTTGAGCCATGGTGCAATTCCCATTTTCTGGTGGTTAATTGGAGACAAGAGGCATACGGACTTTCCTGCTTGAGCTGGTATCAAAACACGATCCTCAAATTTCAGCTTCCTGAGTAGGATTACAGGTGTGAGCCACGAGTGCCCACCTGCCCCCCATGTCTGCACATGTGCAGTTCAGGAACTGGGAAAGATGAGGAAATATTCTAAGAGAGCACCTGTGGAGAGCCCTTTAATGAAACACTAATTCAGCAGACATCTCACCACCCCTTCATCTTTCTTCCTCCTCATTCTTTCCAAACAACATACAAGCCAGGTAAAAATGAACAATCAGGACAGCGCCAAAAGGAAAGACAGACTCCAGAAAGCCACCTGCTAGGTATGAATGAAAGGGGACACTCCATCCCAGACATACAGCTCCCTGTCTCTACTGGCCTCAGAAGCTAGAGAAAGACAGAAAAACATGCTCTAGCCTAGGGGCCACATAGCGTTTGGCCGAGGCAGGATGAAGAAATGTGTAACTCAATGAGAGCTGCCCTACCTAGTCCAAGATCCTGGAGGTACTTGTGGTCTTAGGCACCTTGCTGCTGGGCCATGACAGGCATGGAAGACAGACATTATCTTCCCAGCACCCACATGGCCATTCCCTTGAGATGCCACACACTGGGGCCTTGTGCAGATCCCCACCTCCTAGACTAGAGGCTACAGCTCCCCACCCTTCTCCGGGAGATTCTCCATTTCTGCCCCTCTTATATCTATAGGCCTCACCAACTTCCACCTTTCCTGGACATCACCATAGTGGGATGAGGCTTTCAGGAAACACTGGATGAGCCACTGGATTCCAGTTTCATCCAAGAAGGGGCACCAAGAAAGGAGAACACTGTACCTTACTATCATAGAAAATTTACACACTGATTTTAGCTGTGAGAATTGGTTTATTAACAAGTAGCAAGAAAAACTTAGCCATTAGTTTTATTTCACTAACGAACTCATTTAATAAGCCCTTCAGAGCTATTTACAATTATTAATTTCTGTTTCCTAACAGCCTTGTAAGCAATGGCATTATCCCTATTTTATAGATGAGGTAAAAAACAAACTGTACCTTGCTCAAAGACACATAGCTAATTGAGAGGCAAGGTCAGAATTTGAGTCCAGATAGTTGGTTTTAGATATTGCAGTTCTAATTATATGATCGTTATTGAAAGTTTCTGTTAAGGAATACATTTTCAAACTCCTTTTCCTTTAAGGTTATCTCTTTGATGTATTTTAAGGATCCCATGTATTATTTATGTATGTGTGTATATATATATGAATGTATGTTATGTATGTTATGTACGTTATGTACATATATGTATGCATTCTTTGTGTTCTAAATCTATCTTGCTAAACCACTTAATCTTAAAGAGAAACATCTTAATCTTTCAAAAAGCAGGTTTCTAGTTTTCTCAATGACATGGTACAAAACCATTACTTTTCTTACTTAGAATTTATGAGAGCTGGAGACTTGATAAGCAGATGTAACACCACCCCAAAATAGTACAGCTGTTGACTTATTATGCACCCATATCATTCTTAATTTACAAGTGAGATTTTTATGTGTACATGCCAGTACCAGGGATTGAATTCAGAGCCTCACATTCTTACTCAATTATTTTACTTATGGCTGGCACTGCCACTTGAGCTACTCCCTATAGTCTAGTAATTTTTTTAAACCAGGTAACACCTCTAGTCTAGCAATTTTTTTTTTTTTGCTGGCTAACTGGACATAGTCTCACGGACTTTTCTGCTTGGACTCTTTCTGAACTACAAGTAGTCCTGCTCTCCGCTTCCTAAGTAGCTAGGATGAGAGGTATGAGACACTGACACCCAGCATGCGTCAGAATTTTCAGTGTAAGGTAGAATTTTTTTTTAAATATCTGGGCCTGAAGCATTAAACAACAGAGATGCTTTGTGTGCTATGTTGTTGGGGACTTCATCATTCTGCAAACATCACAGGGTGCATTTCTGCAAGCCTAGGCTGTAGAACATGCTGTTCAAAGCTGCTACTGGTATAAAATGGACAAGCAGGCATACATCCTAAAATAATGATAAATAATATAGTAAATTTATACATCACTAACATGGTTGCTTATTATCATTATTGAGTATTAGGTACTATGCATAATTGTTCTAGTCTCTTAAACTGGCAGAATAGCATGCTTTTTTTTTTTTTTTTAAGACAGCCTTGTTCTATAGCCCAGGCTGGCTTCACACTTACAATCTTCCTGCCTGAGCCTCCCCAAAGCTGGGATTACAGGTGTGCAGTGGCTTAGCACAATTTGTTCCTGCTAGCTCAAGGCTACTGCCCTACCCCTAGGTTTAGGCGCTGTCCCTGAGCCATTCAGCTCAAAGCTACCATCCTACTCTTGAGCCAAGCCCCACTTCCCGTTTTCTAGAGTTTATTTGGAGACAAGAGTCTCAGGTCCTTTTGTGCCCAGGCTGGCTTTGAACCTTGATTGTCAGATCTCAATCTCCTGAATAGCTCGGATTACAGGTGAGAGCCACCATGCCAGCCAGTGAGACTCTTATCTCCAATTAACCTCCAGAAAACTGGAAGTGGTGCTGAAGCTCAAGGGGTAGGGTGGTGGCCTTGAGCTGAGGAGCTCAGTGACAAAGTCCAGACCCACAGTTCAAGTCCCATGACCAATCCCCCCTCCCAAAAAAATGCACTAGATCATCACTAGGCAATATGTGTTTTCAGCTCCAGTATCATCTTATGAGACCATCGTGTTACATGCAGGTCATCCTTGACCAAAAAGTCCTTATGTGGCACATGCAAAAGACACTGGAAATATGAAACATGGTTTTCTCCCATCTTCATCCACAAGAATGCTAAAACCAGGGATTCCCACCAGCCTGACACTGGAACAGCCACAGCACCTCCAAGCTAGTCTTCTTTGAAGAGGTAAGTGGGAAGAGGAGTCCCCAAGACAGAAGGGACACAGTGGCCCATGGCAGTTTGTAGTGGTTCTTAACGCAGGCTGGGCAGAGGCACAGCTGTACCAAACCCCATCTAGCAGGAAGTCAAAGAACAAATATCAACTTCATTTGGTCCCCAAAGTACCATCTTAACTCCTGCACAGGGATGTGCATAAACTAACAACTCAGCTGATGGCTATATCCATTCCATCCTCCTCTGTCAGCCTTTTGACCCTGGGTTGCAGATCTTGGCAGAGCCTTCGATGGACCCGCTGAGGGGGAGGCCGCTCACCTTGCAGCTAGGCTCATTTTTACTGTGGTATTTTTGCAACCCAGTTATCTACGTCTTTTGAGAAGTTACTGTTTACTCCCACAGATCAGTTTTTCAATCTTAATTAGAAACAAACTCCTAAAAGGGCACAACTTTCTGAGACGTCTTTGTAAACAAACTCCTAAAAGACACAACTCTCTGAGTGTCTTTGTATTTCCAAAACTTAGCACAGAACTTATAGGAGTGCTATAAGAAATCATGGTAGCCTGACTTTTATGATTCTGAAGGGGTCATCTGGGTGAGTTTCTTTTCTATAAATATTCTTCCTTCAGGTGAGAATATACAATATAATATTTAGCTTACAATGATAGACATTTTTCTGTACTACCAAAATTTTTCAAAACTTTATTTTTATAGGCATATATTGTTTAATATCATATTATATGAATCTGCCAGAACTGTCTAAGACAGTCTCCTGATGTTAAACATTGGAACTATTTTCTTTTTTTATATATATTTTTTATTGGAATTAATAGAAGGGTTACATGATATTTGCCAGATAGAAGGTGAATTAATTCGCATACATTGATACCCTTTCACATGTCTTGATCCCCATTTCCCTCCCTCTGGAACTATTTTCTATTACTAACTATTACAAATAAAACTGTAGCCTTGGGCCAGGCATTTGGCCTAGTGGTAGAGTGCTTGCCTAGCATGCACAAAGACCCAGGTTCAATTCCGTGGTACCACATACATAGAAAAAGCTGGAAGTGGAGCGGTGGCTCAAGTGGTAGAGCTCTAGCCTTGAGAAAGCCCAAGGACAGTGCTCAGGACCTGAGCTCAAGCCCAGGACCAGCAAAACAAACAAACAAACAAAAAACTGTAGCCCAGTTCTTTTATTTTGGCTTATTTCCCTACTTTCACTAAACTTCAGCTACTGGGTTAAACAGAATGGGTTAATCAGCTTTTGGTTAATTTAACAGTAGAAAACACATCATCTGTGATTTTAATCTGTATTTTTTTCCCTTGCTAATGAGGCCAAATCTACAGGTAATGGGAATATCAATGTCAAACATTTTTCTTTATCTTTGTTTACTAGTTGTGGTTCCTTCCTTGTGAACTGTCTTTCTGTGTTCTTTGTCCATTTCCTATCAGGGTCTTAGATATTTTTCTAATCAATATGCATGTTTTTTTTTCACTGTAAAATTTCTAAGCTCCAGCATATTTGCTGAAAATAATTTCCCTCTTTCCATGATCATGGTTGAAATGTTACAGTGTTTGTTTAAGGGTACAGAAGTTTTCTATTATTCATAATTTAAGTATTTTTCTCATGAGTGCTTATATTTCTAACTTTGAAATTACTGGAGGCTTTTTCCTTGTTAGTGGTAAAGGAATGAACCAAATGTCTCACATTTGTTAGGCACTAGCTTCAAAATTCTTGAGAGGTGCAGTGTCACCAAGTTTCTTTTACTCACTCCATTTCCTCCAAAATCTACCACTTGTCCAGGTGTTGAAGCACTGGTTTTGAATACTGCTTGCTCTCTCTAGTAATAAGTCTTTCTGGTCTTTCAGCTCCACTGGTCCCACCTGATCCTAAGAGGCATATGAACAGTTGAGAGTCTCTACTCTTCATTTCATTAATTACTACTTTTCTCTTTATTATTTCAACTAATTTGTTTGATTTTTTCTTGTGATTTTTAAACCTGGGAATGCATTAATAGGTTATTTGCAATCTCTGAATGTTTATTTATCTTTTTCTGAATATTTATTGTAGACACTGAAAGTGTAAACTTGCTTAGAGCTATTCTCACTGTATCCCAAAGATTCTGTTAGGTGTGTTTCCCTTTGATTTAATTCTAAATTTCCTGAATTCAAATGTTTAAATATGCTCCCTCATTTCCTTCATGACTCACTCACTGATCATTCAAAAGTGAATCATTCAAACCAAAACAATTCATGAGCAATCAAGACAACAAACCAAAAGCAAAAGCCAACAACAATCCAGGGTAGGACCCCAGTGAGAGTGAAGAGAAGGAGGACAAAAGAGCCACTAAAGAAATGATGACAGGGTACAAAGAAAAAATGACAAAGAAGATTCAGGATTTCCAAAAAGATATGGAGATAAAAACAGAAACATTATATATCTCATTAAAAGATAATATTAATACTCTGAGAACTGATCTCAGGAAAATAAAATGCTCAATTTCCACATCACAAAGCACAGTGGAATGCATTTGATGGTGAAATGAAAACCTCCCATAAACAAAAATTAAGGGAATTCATAAACGCCAAATGAGAATTACAAAGAATACAAAAGGGAAGTATATAATCTGAAAAAAAAAACAATCAAAATCAAAGAAACACATTGGATAAGTCATTAGAAGACCAATTTAATAAGCACAGGAAATAATAATTCTGAATACTAACAGACTCAATTCCACTATCAGAAGAAATAGAACCGCATATTGGAATAAAAAAACATCTATTTTGGGCCGGGAGTTTGGTCTAGTGGTAGAGTGCTTGCCTAGCATGCATGAAGACCCAGGTTCAATTCCTCAGTACTACATACAAAGAAAAAGCCAGAAGTGGTGCTGTGGCTCAAGTGATAGAGCTCTAGCCTTGAGAAAGCCCAAAGACAATGCGCTGGCTCTGAGTTCAAGCCCCAAGACTGGCAAAACAAACAAACAAATAAAAGAAAACAGAAAAACCAAAGAACAAAAGAAAACAAAGCAAAAGTCCATTCATTGTCTCCAAGAAACTCATCTCACAGTCAAAGATAAAAACAAACTCCAAGGGCCCGTAGTGTGGTGGAGTGGTAGAGTGCTTGCTTAGCATGCATGAAGCCCTGGGTTCAATCCCCAGTACCACATACACAGAGTAAGCCATAAGTGGTGCCCTAACTCAAGTGGTAGATCAATGGCCTTAAGAAAGCCCAAGGACAATGCCCAGGCCTTGACTTCAAGCCATAACACTAGCAAAAACAAAACAAACAAAACCCTGAGTGAAGACATGGAAAAAGATCCTCCATGCAAATGTACCCTGCAAGAAGGCAAGAGTAGCCATATTGAAATCTGACAAAACAAACCATTAAAATAAGTCAAAAGAGACAAGAAAGATCATTACATAGTAATAAGGGGAATGATCCATGAAGAAGAAATCACAATGGTCAATATCTATGCAGCAAATAATGGAGCACATAAATAAGTTAAGCAAATACTTTGGACCAGGCACGGTGGCTCACGCCTGTAATCCTAGCTACTCAGGAGGCTGAGATCTGAGGATCAAGGTTCAAAGCCAGCCTGGGCACAAAAAGACAAGAGACTTTTACCTCCAATTAATCTTTTGAAAATGGGAAGTGGGCCTTGGCTGAAGGTTAGGGCATTAGCCTTGAGCTGAAGAGCTCAAGGACAACACCCAGGCGCAGGGGTAGGGCGGTGGCCTAGAGGTGAAGAGCTCAGGGACAGTGCCCAGGCTGAATTCAAGCCCCATGACCCCACCCTCAATTTAAAAAGAAAAAAGAAACACAAAAATACTTTGGACTTACAGAACAGGTTAGACTCAAACACAATAATAGTGGGATATTTTTAATATCCCACACTCACTATGGGACAGGTCAACTAAACAAAAGATAGCAAAGAAGCCTCTAAACTTAATGACCCCATAACTCAACAACAACCCAATTCACATTTTTCTCAGGAGCCCATGGAACATTCTCCAAAATAGATCCTATCATAGTACACACAAAGAACCTAAGCAAATACAAGAGGACTGGCACAATTCCTTGCATCCTATCTGATCACAGTGGAATCAAACTTGTTCTCAACAACACATACTTTAGAAATCGCTGAAACACACGGAAGCTGAATAACACACTACTGGTTAAGGAAGAAGTTAAATGTTCGCATAACTCAATGAAAATAGAAATGCATCACAACAGAACCTCTGGGACACAGCAGAAGCAGGGGAAAGTTTATTGTTCTAAGCACACACATAAAGAAAACAGAAACAGCTCAAGTAAATAACCTCATACTACAATTAAAACTTCTAGAAAAACAAGAATAAATCAACTACTAGACCAAGACAGAGCAAAGACTAGGGCAGAAATCAATGAAATGGAAGCTCCCCCAAAAAACTATACATAAAATCAATGAAACAAAAAGCTGGTCTTCTGAAAACATTAATAAAAACGACATCATGTGCAAGATTAATGGAGAGAAGAAATTCAAATCAGTAAGATTGGAGATGCTACAAGAGACATTATAACACCCAAGAAATCCATATGATTATAAAGGACCTATCTTCAAAACCTATACTCACTAAAGAAGGAAAACCTAGCAGAAATAGATGAATTTTCAGGAACATACAAACTGCCCAAACTGAACCAAGAAGCTATAAACCATCTAAACAAGCCAATAACACACAATGAGATAGAAAAAGTAATCCGAAGTCTTCCAATAAGGAAAAGCCCAGGCCCCGATGGATTCACCACTGAAATTTGTAAGACGTTTATAGGTGAATTATATCAACACTCCTCAAGCTTTTCCATGAAATAGAAACAGAGGGAGCAATTCCAAAGTTATTCTATGAAGTCAGTATTACACACTCATTCCCAAACCAGGTAACGATCCAACAACAAAGAAAGAGCACTACAGACCAATTTTTCTAATGAACACAGATGCGAGGCTCTTCAGTGAAGTATTAGCCAACAGAATCCAGAAACAAATTAAATAAATAATAAATTATGAGCAACCAGGTTACATCTCACAGATACAAGGGTAGTTTAACATATGCAAATCAATAAATATAATACATCATGCCAAAAGAGACAAAGATAAGAACCACATAATCATCTCAATGGATGCAGAAGAGGCCTTCGACAAACTACAACATTCATTCATGTTAAAAAGCTTTGGAGAAACTAGAAATAGAAGGAACATTCATAAAACAATAAAAGCTATATATAACAGAACAACAGCCAACATCATACTAAATAGGGAAAAATTAAAACCATTTTCCCTAAAATCAGCAACAAGGATGCCCACTCTCTCCACTCCTCTTCAATATAGTTCTAGAATTCTTGGTCACAGCAATAAGGAAAGAAAAGGACATTAAAGGGATTTACATAGGGAAAGAAGTAATTAAACTACCCCTATTTGCAGGTGACATGATCTTATACATAAAGGACCCAAAAACTGTACTTCTTACTCCTAATACTGATCAACCACTTCAGCAAAGGAGGACAAAAATTAACTCACAAAAATCGGTAGCCTTTCTAATCTTTTTTTTTTAATCATCTTTTATCTTTTTTTATTTTTTTGCCAGTCGTGGGCTTGAGCTCAGGGTTTGAGCACTGTCCTTGGACTTTCTCAAGGCCAGAGCTCTACCACTTTAGCCTCAGCACTTCCAGCTTTTTTCAATGTATGTGGTACCGGGGAATCGAACCTGGGTCTTTGTGCATGCTAGGCAAGCACTTTACCACTAGGCCAAACTCCCGACCAAAAATTGATAGCCTTTCTGTATGCCAACAATGTACAAGTAGAAAGGAAAATTAGAAAAACAACTCAATTTGCAATAACCTCAAGAAAGAAAAAAAAATGCAGGAATTAACCTAACCAAAGACGTGAAAGATCTTTATGGTGAAAACTATAAAAATCCAAAGGAAGAAGTCAAAGACGACATCATGATATGGAAAGATTTTCCATGTTCAAGGATAGGTAGAATCAAAATTGTAAAAGTTGTCACATTGCCATAAATGCTATACATATTCAATGCAATACACATCAAAATCCCAATGGCGTTCTTTATTGAGATAGAGAAAACAATCCAGAAATTTATATGGAGCAACAAAAGATCTAGAATAGCAAAAGCAATTCTAGGCAAAAAAAGCAATGCAAGCAGTTTCATAATACCAGATTTCAAACTCTACCATGGAGCTATAATAACAAAAACAGCTTGGAACTGGCACAAAAATAAACCTGAAGCCAGACATGGTGGCTCACACCAGTAATCCTAGCTACTCAGGAGGCTGAGATCTGAGGATGGTAGTTCAAAGCCAGCCAGGGCACTAAAAACAGTGAGACTCTTATCTCCAATTAACCACTAGAAAATGGAAAGTGGCTCTGAGGCTCAAGGGGTAGGGCAGTAGCCTTCAGCTGAAGAGTTCAGAGACAATGCCAGGTCCTGGAGTAGGGTGGTAGCCTTGAGCTAAAGAGCTCAGAGACAGTGCCCAGGCCCAGAATTCAAGCCCCACAACCAGAAAAAAACAAAACAAAGCAAAACAAAAACCTGAAGATCAATGGAACAGATTAGAAGGCCATGAAACCACATACTTAGAGTCACCTGATATTTGATAAAGGAGCCAACAACCTACAGTGGAAAAAACAGCCTCTTCAATAGCTGGTGCTGGGAAAACTGGGCAGCCATATGCAGAAAACTAAGTGCTTGTCACCATGCACTAACATCAATTCAAAGTGGATGAAAGACCTCAACAACCTCTGAAACTATTTCAAGAAAGAATAAGACAGTCACTAGAACTTATTGGTACAGTCAGAAACTTTCTGAATAGAGTCCCAGAGGCACAACAGATTAAAGAGAGACTTGACAAATGGGACTACATTAAAATACAAAGCTTTGGCACAGCCATGGACAGTAACTAAACTAGAAAGATAGTCAACCATTTAGGAAAAAATTATTTACCAGCAATACATCAGACAAAAGCCTAATATTCAATATATACAAAAAGCTCAAGAAACTAACCCTCCCCCCAAACTTAATACACCAATTACTGAATAGGCAAGGGAGCTAAGAAGAGACTTTTCAGAAGAATAGCAAAGAAACACAAGAGGAAATGCTCATTATCCCTGGCCATAAAAGAAATGCAAACCAAAATAGTCCTGAGATACCATCTTATCCCAGTTAGACTGGACGACATTGTGAACTCTAACAACAAATGCTGGCGATGATGTAGGGGAAAAGGAACTCTACTTCACTGCTGGTGGAAATGAAAACTAGTACAATCACCGTGGAAATCAGACTGGAGGTTCCAGAGAAAACTAAACACAGACTTTCCCTACTAACCAGCCACAACATTCTGGGTATCTACCCTGAGCATCATGAGCCAGCATATGATAAGGATGCCTGCATATCCATGTTCACTGCTGCACTATTCACAACAGCCGAGATATGAAAACAACCCAGTGCCTCACAATAGATGAGTGGATCCAAAACATGTGCTACCTATATAAATGGAATTTTACACAGCAATTAGAAAGAATAAAATAATGTCATTTGCAAGAAAATGCATGGAACTAAAACTATGTTAAGCTAAGATCAGAGAGACAAATGACGCATAATCTGACATGCACAAGTTAGATATAAAATGCACTGGGAAATGACAAATTACACAGAATTCTAGATACTCACACTAAGGCCAAAAAGAGGATAGTTTAAGGAGAGAATCACAAAGGTACAACACCCAAGCACTTTTTCATATTTATTTAAAGTAATATACAGCTGGGTGCTGGTGGCTCATACTTATAATCCTAGCTACTCAGGAGACTGGAATCTGAGGGTCACAGTTCAAAGCCAGCCCAGGCACAAAAGTCCACGAAACTCTTATCTCCAATTAACTACCAGAAAACTGGAAATGCTGTGGTTCAAGATGATAGTGTGCTAGCCTTGAACTGAAGAGCTCATGGACAGCACCCAGACCCAGAGTTCAAGCCTCACGACCAAAGAAAATAATAACAGTAATAATAAACATACTGAAACAAACTCCAAAAATATGGAAACAAAGGCTTTTCTTTTTGGCCAGTCCTGAGGCTTGAACTCGGGGCGTGGGCATTCTCCTTGGGCTTTCTCAAGGCTAGCACTTTACCATTCGAGTCACAGTATCACTTCTGGCTTGTTCTGTGTATGTGGTATCAAGGGCTTTGTGCATGCTAGGCAAGCACTCTACCACACAACTGGCCCAGAGCATTTTACTTAATTCTTTTTTTCTAATGACTCTGTATTCCTTACTTTATACATGTATATTTACATGCACATCTGTGGGAGGATTAAAGGAGGGGACAGAATCCAAGGATAAACAATGAAAAACTGCATCAGTAGAGCACACTGTACACTGATAAAAGTGAACTATGCAACTAGATGGTGGAGATGGGAGGGAGGGAATGAAGGAACATATGACACTGTACAAAAGGAAATATATTAATTACCTGATGTATATAAATGTAACCTCACTGTATTTCACCTCCAAATTAACAATAATTTTTCTTAAAAGGTACATTGTTCAGTATACATTTTTAGTTTCTCTTATCATTGACCTCTAATTTTATTATTATTTGAAGAAGAAATTACTTCATTTTTTTAAAGACTTCCTTTATGAACTGAAGTATGATCTATTTGGAGAAAGCTCCATGGGCTACTGAGAATGAGTATTCTGCAGTTGTTGGCTATAATATTTTGTAGATGTCTGATAAGAGTTATCAAATATACTTGTATTTTTTTTCTTGTTTTATTTTTGCCAGTCATGGGTCTGAACACTGTCCTTGGACTTTTCTCAAGGCTAGAACTCTACCACTTAAGCCACAGCACCACTTCCAGCTTTTTTCTATGTATGTGGTACTGAGGAATTAAACCCAGGTCTTCGTGCATGCTAGGCAAGCACTCTACCACTTGGCCAAATTCCAGGCCCCAAATGTAAATTTTTTATTTGATTTTTTTTTCTTGACCTATTCTGAGGTTTGAATTCAGAGCCTCATGCTCTCATTCAGCTTCCTTGCTTATGTTTGGTGATTTACCATTTGAGCCACATTGTCATCAATCTGGCATTTTTCCTAGTTAACTGAAGGTAAGAATCACAAGGATTTTTCTGCCCATGATTACACTGAACCATAATCCTCTAGCTTCTTGAGTAGCTAGGATATAGATATGATCCACTGGTTCCCAGCTCCTATTTGATTTTTTTTAAATTAGATGATGTATGTATTGATAAAAGTAGAATTCTGAAATCACCCATTATTAGTGTATCTGAATCTATCTGTACCTTTATGTCCAGGAAGGACCAAGGTTGAATTTCTCATAAGCATAACAGAATAGGGACCAAGATTAGAAATGAAATTGATTAATGGGTACCAAGACATGTGAAAGGGTATCAATGTATGTGAATTAATGCACCTTCTATCTGGCAAATATCATGTAACCCTTTTATTAATTACAATACAAATATATATATATATAAAGAAATGAAATTGATTCATAAATCAATAGAACACTTCCCCCATATAATGTATGTTAATTTTAAAAAAGGAAGGATTGGGCCTGGAGCATAACCTAACATGCATTAAGCCCTGGGTTTAATTCCACATACACAGAAAAAGCCTGAAGTGGTGCTATGGCTCAAGTGGCCCTAAGCAAAAAGTGTCCAAGGACAGTACCCAGGCCCTGAGTTCAAGCCCCAGGACTAGCAAAAGAAAAAAAAAAAAGGAAAAATTCAATGGGAATTGCTATGCTGTGACTGTATTCCCCAAAGTTCATGTGTTAGAAACTTAATCTCTTATATAACAAAGTCAGGAGGCAGATGCTGAGGAGGTAAGCAGGTCAGGAGGGCTTAGCCCTCATGAATGAATTCATATGTTATCAAAGAAGGTTAGCTAGGTTGAAGTGAGTTCCTGGTTACAAGGAAGAGATCATCCCTCGTCACCTTCCATATACAAGTGCTCTCTTGGCCTTCCACCTTTTAACATGATATGACAGAGCAAGAAGGCCCTGGCCAGATATGGGCCCCAAACTCTAGAATCACAGGCCAGGTAAATTTTTGTTTAATGTAAGTGATCCTCTCTCAGCATTCTGCTATAAAAATACAAACAAGACTAAGGGTGTTTAATATACTGTTGAATATCTGCACTAAGTTTTTATCTGTTTAAGAAGCAATCTTCTTGCTTTGTTTTCTTGAAGTATTTCTCTGCCCACCAGATATTTGTGTTGTAAGCCCTGCAAGGCATTCTGGTGTTGCTGCAGAAGAACAATCAGTCAAAATAGAATATATTATAGTTCGAAGATATATAGACTATATATTACTCGTTTTTTAGCATATGTTCTCTTATTTTTTTATAGATCAGAAAAAATCAAGTGTAGATCTCATCACTCCAAGGATATTTGACAGGAATAATTTGAGAACTTTTCTGATCTATAAAATGTATGAGAATAATAATGTACTGTAGCCCTATTTTGTTCTCTAAGTTGTTTGGGAACAAGTTTAAATAATGTGGATAAAAACATTGAAAATTGTAAACCAGAAATTTCCTGATTTTGAGATAATAAAAGTGCTCAATGAATAAATTAAATGTTGGATGGTAATAAGAGAAAGCATTTGAGTGAGATGAAGACAGATGACAAAACAAAACTTGAGACAGTATGGCAGTTAATTCTTTTTTTTTTTTTGTGCCAGTCCCAGGGCTTGAACTCAGGGCCTAAGCACTGTCCTTGGACTTTTCTCAAGGTCTAGTGCTCTACCACTTGGGTCACAGCACTACTTCTGGCTTTTTCAAGAGATGTGATACCAAGGAATTGAACCCCCAGTCTTTGTGAATACTGGCAAGCACTCTCCCACTAGGCCAAACTCCCGGCCCTGGTAGTGAATTTTATGTGTCAACAGAGAATCCTAAGACAAACAGGAAGTTTCTAATTTGGAAATAAGTAGTTTATATTTGTTTTTTTTTTTTTTCATGATACTGTAGGTCAAATTTTTAGATAAGAGTTATCCTTTGGCCAGGAGTTTGGCCTAGTGGTAGAGTGCTTGCCTAGCATGCACGAAGATCCGGGTTCGATTCCTCGGTACCACATACATAGCAAAAAGCCAGAAGTGGTGCTGAGGCTCAAGTGGTAGAGTGCTAGCCTTGAGAAAGTCCAAGGAGAGTGCTCAGGCCCTGAGCCCAAGCCCAGGACTGGCAAAAAAAAAAAAAAAAGAGTTATCCTTTGACTCAGTTTCTAGTGTTTAAGGGGGTGAATGCAAGTAGTCCATATAAAGTCTATAGACCAGCATCTTAAAGTTTTGGTCTTTCACAAGATATTTTCTGGGGGCAATAATTATGGAGGAATTTCACAATAGTCTTGTCACTGGCTATGTAGCACACACAATGTGGTAGGCAGAGTACAAATCCCTCAGAAAACAAAGCTACCTGTAAAAGGTATGAAACAGACCAAAAAGTTATGACAGCCAAAGATAAAAATAGAAACTGAAACCACAGACATTCAAAATACATTGCTACCCAAACAAATGTTTGCAGCAGCTCCAGGGGTGGCTGATACAGGTGGTTTCCAGGAAAGGAAGAAGGACAGATATAGGTAGTTTCAAACAAACACTTCAGAGGAGAATAAAATGGAGCCTTTATTAGAAAGCTTGCTAAGAAGATAGAAAACAAATGCAAGGGATTTAGTGTTCTGCCATTTGGATTAAAAATACTGGGGATGGGAATTTGGCCTAGTGGTAGAGTGCTTGCCTAGCATGCACAGAGCCCCGGATTCGTTCGATTCCTTGGTACCACATGCATAGGAAAAAGCCAGAAGTGGTGCTGTGGCTCAAGTGGTAGAGCTCTAGCTTTGAGAAAGCCCAAGGACAGTATTCAGGCCCTGAGTTTAGGCCCCAGGACTGGCAAAAAAAAAATACTGAGATACCATTGTCTGAGGATGAAGTAAGTCAGCATCCCTTACTGTGTTAAAACCACAGTTCCTTGTTTATTCATTCCACAAGAAGATCCATGTAACAGACATAGGAAGGCTTCACTAGGTAAACTTACATAAGTCATCGGTGGCAAGCTAAGCACTCAGTCACATCTACATTTTCCCGCAGAAAATCTGTACAGGTCTGGAAATTGCCATGACAAAAATAGCAAAGCAGAGGTTGGGAGTTTGACTTGTCTATTCAGGTGAACCATGGTGTCCAAGAGGAAGTGTTGACAGAGCTGTCACCTGGTAACACTAAGGCTATATAGGAGCTAAGAAACTTTGTTTGTCTATGTATCAGTTAAATTTGCCTGTACAAAATGTGAAGCCAAGGTTTATTTATTGATTTATTTATCTAACATCTGGGCTGCAACACCCAAGTGCTGAGATAAGGGAGTCTGTGGAAGTAAAAAAATCACGTAGCCACATGGCAATGATGACAGAAGTTCAATCTGCATAAGGAAAGCTGATGATGCAACCCTCTGAAACCTGCCATGTTCACTGCCAAGTTGGCCAAGATCAGTTCAAAAAACAGACCAACACTAGGTCATGGATTCAAAATATTCAACCTAGTCCTAGACTTTCCTCCTGTTGCCCTTCCTTGAACCCACTGACCTAGTGCACCCCTCCCCTCCCCCAAGCCCTGAATAACTAGTGAAAAGGTAGCTGGGGCAGCTGGTATTTGATATATAAATGAGTTTCCTCCTCTCTGTCTCAGGGGATTGTCCTGATTACTGCCACTCATGAAGACAGGATTAAACAGTAGTTTGGTTGAAACTCGGGAGTCTTGGAATAAAATTTTCTGGGGTCAAGCTCAGGCCCCAACACTCAAAGGTTATGTGACACGAGTAAGTCATTTAACACCTCTGGAACCCATCCCTTCTCAGGTAGGTTTTGCTACTGCAATTACTCCAGGCTCTCCTGCAGCCAGTTTCAGCTTCTTGACACCATTTTCAGCAACAATAGCAGCAGGTGTTATTTCTCCCAGCATAGAAACTGGAGATAAGATCAAAATTTCCCTGACTCCCCACTCCCTATAGGAGCTAAAACTTGCACTTCTTTTCAATTTCCCATGTCGGAGACCTATCCCCTATAGCGCTTCCAAATGTGACTGTATCTGGAAGCAGAGCCTTCAACAGGCGATTAAATTAAAATCCAGCCATTAGGATAATGTAACTTATGTTCACATAAGAAAAGTCACTGAGCACACAGACTATCCAGACTGAGCATGCCAGCACCCACAGAGAAGGCAGTCATTGGTTATCTACAAGCTAAGGAGACAGTTCAGGGAAAACCAATTTTGCCAATAACTTGATCTCACTCAGACTTCCAGCCTCCACACCTGTGAGAAAATAATTTCTGTTCCTGAAGCCACTCAGTCTGTGGCACTTTGTTTTGGCAAGCTCAGCAAACAAATGCAATCAGATATTTCTGTTTTCCCTTCTTTGTCTCCCATTCTTTCCCTATGGTTATTTTTCTTTCTCTTTTAAAACCCAGCAGTCCTCAGAGCCACCACGTCACCACTGACTACCACCTCATGAGATCTAGAGTCTACTTGGCTATCAAGTGTATAGGGTTTCTCAGCAGTTGATTTCAGTTTCTTCTAAAGACATTTTCAATGGTTCCTAGGCTACGAAACTCTCCATCTTTCAGTCACTCTGGGCTTCTGCTTCTCAGGCTTCTTGAGTGGATGTTTCTTACTGCATTTCTTCTAGACATCAGCACCCCTGCTTATGGGCCCTCTGCCTTTTCCATAAACTCCTACTATTTAGCTTTGAATACCAGTTTGTTTTTTTTTTAAAAACCTCAGGAATCACACATCTGTCTTTTGAGCTCCAGATCCAAATATTCAGTTGGTCTGGACATTTCCATTTGGGTATCTAAAGAGCATGTCCCATCCCCAATCCTCTTCCTGTGTCTCCCCATTCCCTTCAATAACATCAGCATTGACCAGTAATGTCAGAATCCCAACTATCCTCTTTGGTTCTCTTCCTCCTGCCCTTCCTCTCTCCCCCCTTCCCTTTCTCCCTTCAGAAGCCTTTATCCTCATAGATCCTTCTGTCACTTCGGGTAATCACCGCTTAGAAATTCTCAGAGCTTACTTGCTATTTACATCAAAAGACACCTTTTGTCTCTTTTGTGACACCTTCTCATTTTAGCACTTGCTCAAAGGTCAGAGAACTTCACACAAGTTACACCTAGAACCTTTTAATAAGCCCCTGCAATAGTACCAAGCCCCATGGCAAATGCTTAATAGAACTACCTAAAATGCATGTTATCCCTATTTTATCAATCAGAAAATAAGGTAGAAGAGATCAAAATCAAGGTCATATATCTTACATTAAAGCCTGGCTCTAGAAGTAAAGCTCTTTACATTTCATTGTCTTGCTCTTTAAATTTTCTAATTTTAGGCAATATGGCTTCTAAGAACTGACTTTCCAAGAGTAATTGGTTTCCACTGCACCTGTGTTTTGGCAGGTAAAGTAACACAAATGTTTATCAGTGCTAAGGAGGGGCTTACAGAGGAGCTTATTTTCCAAACTATATTTTAATATTCAAATAACAAAAATGCACATTAGACAGGAACAAATTTAAGCAGGGGTCTAGACCACCTGTATGCATGCTGCTTATAGACTCGTGAAAGAAGAAGCCATTTTATTGGTTAATCTTGGTATTTTGAGCACATATTTTCAGAAATTATTAAGCTAAATTTAACCTTTCAACTTTAGGCTTTTTCTTCTTTAATTTAAAAAATCCTGTTTCTACACAGTGGTTAGAAATTCCTTAAAAACAGAAAGGATCTATGTGCTCACAGGAAGCACATTTATTGAACATGTATGGATTATAGGCACATCTCTTGCTTTTATCATCTCTCTGCACTGATTTTATTTTCCTTTTCTCATTGGTAAAATCTCTGAGGCATGTGGAAGGGAAGTAACTGCTCCTATTTCAGAGCAGGAACTCCAGATTGGTGTTCCTTCCTTCTTCATTGGTAGCAAAATGTCTCTGCCTTCCCAATATGCAACAGAATTCGATATCTGAGACCCATTTTGTAAGACTTGCTCTTAAGGCTCTAAAACTTAGCTCTATGTTACAATGATAAACACAAAGAGCTACTTCTCCAGGATCTGTATGTTTTCTGGGTAGTGTTATAACTTTAGGGTATCCATTTGCCAGATTTGTTCTCTAATTTTCTGTCTTTCTACCTATTGTACCTTTTTAACAACTTGATGGAGAAGGGACAGAATGTGCTACTCACAGTTTTCAGCTTTTATTTCCTGGTTCTGTTTTAATTACTGACTCTGGTCCTTTTGGAAATTATTAAAACTTATTTTTAATTTCCCTGGTGCCTCACATATCCTGTTTCAAGTGGACTTCACTAAGATTTTCCACAGGTGTGTCAACCTGTTACACTGTCTTTCAAGGTTGCACCTATAGTTGATGACCCTATAGGTCATCAAGACTGGTGAGGTGATGACCGCTGTCTGCTTTGCTGAGCAGCAGTCAGGAGTATTAGTTGCACTGTATCTGGATTTGATTAAATACGGTCCTACCCTGTAATCCTTCAAACAAAACAAGGTTGAATCCCCTTTGTCCGGGTAGATAGGGAATGTATTGAGCTTCATGGAAAACAGATGAGGGTACTCTGACAGATGGGGAAAGGGGTCAGCCCCACAGCAGGAGGTCAGCCTGGAACTGGGTTTGGTGGTAACACTGAGAATTATCCTATGCATTAAAGTATGGTTAGATTCATGGATTTGCCCAGTCAGGGAACTAGATTCGTCTTTGTCAGACAAGAGATAAGAGTCTGGCTTGCACTTGTGTGATTTGAAAGTTCTGTTCTCAAACAGCTCAGTGCTGTGGATGAGACATTACCACTGAGTCCTCACTACATGTGTGGATGTAAACCAGTGGCTTATGGAGGAGCCAAACTGTGGGAGGAGTTCACCCCAGGTGTGGGTATTAAGCAGGGAAATTTCATTTTGCTTTTGTCTGTAGTGAATTTTAAATCAATAAAAAACAAACTAAAAGTCAGGTTTTTTTTTTTTTATTATCACCATGTCCCAACGGTTCCAAACAATGTCAGTGATAAAATACTCCTTCCTTGTAACAGTGTACTTCTAAACTTTCCACACACATAATGCCCTGAATCTCTTGGTACATGATGAAGAAAAACAAGTACCAGGTGGTTAAGATTATAAATCAGCAAGAATAAACAGAAAGAAAATGGCTGCTGAGATAAGATGTATTTTGTAGTGCTGGGGATAGAACCCAGGGTCTCAAGCATGCCAGACACGTATCTTACTACTCAGCTACACCTCTAACCTGATTATTTTATGCTATCCTAGGGATTGCATTCAGGTCTGGGGAACTGTCCCAGCGTTTTTGTGTAACCAAGGCTAGCATTCTACCACTTGAGCCAAAGCTCTACTTATGGCTTTTTTGGTGGTTAATTGAAAATAAGAATCTCAGGGACTTTCCTGACCAGGCTGGCTTTGAACAGAGACACTTAGATCTCAGTCTCCTTAGTAGCTAGGATTACAGGTGTGAGCCACTATTGCCCACCCCTAAGCTACATATATATTTTTTTAAGTTTTAATTTTACTTTTTGCCAATCCTGAGACTTGAATTCAGGGCCTAGGTACTTCCTGTGGTTTTGTTCAATGTTAGTGCTCTATCACTTGAGCTACAGCACCACTTCTTTTTCTGAGTGGTATATTAGAATGAGTGCCACAGACATTCCTGCCAGGCTTTGAACTGTAATCCTCAGATCTCTGCTTCCTGAGTAGTGAGGGTTGCAGGAATAAGCTACTGGCTATGTACTTTTAAATCATAAAAACACTTTGTGGAACTTAGCAATGGCTAATAGGCCTTTCTGTTTTACAGCTTTGTGTTTTGGCTATCTACTGCTGTTCTAAAAATGACTTCAAGGGCTGGAGATAAGCACTTTCCTAGCAGAAACAAGGCCCTGGGGGGTTGGAGGGGTGTCAATCTCCAGCATCACAAAACAAGAAAAACCTCCAATATATAGTGCCATGAAACAATAATCATGTTTGTTCACGATTCTGCCATTCTGGCAAGGCTCAGTGGGAATGGCTTATCCCTGATTACTTCAGAAGGCTGGAACTGAGTGTATGTGTAAGAGAGAGGGAGGGAGGAGAGGAAGTCTTGGGACTTGAATTCAGGGTCTGGGTGATGTGCTTGAGATTTTATGCTCAAAGGTATCACTCTGCCATATGAACCACATCACCACATGCAGCTTTTTGGTGATAAGTTGGAGACAGAAGTATCATGGACTGGCCAGAAGTGTGGCCTAGTGATAAGAATGCTTGCCTCACATGCACAAGGCCCTGGGTTCGATTCCTGGGTACCATATACACAGAAAAAGCCAGAAATGGTACTGTGGCTCAAGTAATAGAGTGCTGGCCTTGAGAAAGTGCAAAGACAGTGCCCAGGCTCTGAGTTCAAGCCCCAGGACTGCAAAAAAAAAAAAAAAAGTCTCATGGACCTTCCTGCATTTACTGGCTTTGAACCACAATCCTCAGACCTTTCAGCCTCCTTAGTAGCTAAGATTACAGGCATGACAGACTGGAACTTCCTTTTAAGGGCTTTCATAGCTGAGATATGCTGGCTAGGCATATTTTTCTGTACACATGGCAAGCTTGGACTTCCCTTCCATGTGGTCTCTCCTGACACAGTGGCTTTCTCCAAAGCAGAAACTGTCAAGTTGGGGTTTTTTTTTTTTGTTTGTTTGTTTTTCAATGTCTAGACTTGAAAGCTGTAGAACATTCAAGGGGAGAAAAAATAGATTCTACTTCATGATGGAGATACTGTAGGGCACATCTTTGGAAACCTCATCTATCTCCCATTTGTCATAACAAGGTAGTATCTGCTTTCACATGTTGCCTTTTACGTTAATAAACCTTATCAAGCTGAATCAAGGTAGATCTTGATTTTCAAAAAACCAGACTTTTATAATTGCTAATAAACTTAGTACCTGAATGAGAAGATGGTTTCTGCCTGAGAGAAAGTATTAGGATAGATATGTTCTTCCAAAACTTAAAATCCATCTTCCTTCCTTCCTTCCTTCCTTTCTTTCTTTCTTCCTTTCTTTTTTTCTTTCTTCCTTTCTTTCTGTCGTGGTGCTTTCACTCGGGGCCTGGGCACTGTCCCTGAGCTCTTCAGCTCAAGGCTACCACCCTACTCCTTGAACCACAGTGCCACTAGTGCCCAGCCTGGCTCTTAATCGAGATCCTCAGATCTCAGCCACCTAAGTAGCTAGGATTACAGGCATGAGCCACCGCACCTGGCTGACCATGTTCAATTCTGTGGTACTAATTCACAAATTACAGCTTTGTAACTTGTAATGTCAAATGACCAGTATATATTGATTATTATTCCTAGGAGTCAGATGTCCTCAACACTAATTCACCCTCTTAAAAATCAGTATTTTTTCAAAATGGACTGGCCACAGGATTCTTGTGTCTGTGAGAAATTTTCAGTTACCACCTAATGTATTGACAGCCCCTGCAGGGTTTGCTATATGCTTCATCCAGGCCAGAGAATTACATCTCAGTCCAAACAGGATTCATAGAAGAAATGATCATCAACATGACTCCTCTATCTTTGCCAGTTAACTCAACTATATGTGTACAGAGCTTTGGCTTGGAAATGGATTCCATAACACTTTCATTTTCTTCTCACTGTAAGTAGGTGTGCGAGTGTGGGGTAGGCCCAGGTGAATGTCCATATTTTGCAGGCTTGTAAACAAAAGGGTTCATAACCTCCTTAGGTCATGAAGCTTAGATACACAGCATGGGGAAGATGCCCTGCTTCACTCTTCATTTCTTTCCCGCTGGAGCAAAGGGGCTCCTAGTCTCTACCTTCAGGGTAGGATGGATAGACAGCCAATCCTGCTGCCTGGCTTCTACCCTGCTCCTAGTCAAGATGTGAGGGGCAAGTTCAGTCAGCTCCCGGTGACGGTTACCACAGCCAAGTGGGGCCTGGTTCCTTGTGTTACCAAATTGAGTGGGGTACAGGTTCCCCTTTATCTAAGAATCTGACTTTCCTTCCCACAAAGAGCCTTGGCCTCAACACCATGTCAACTGTTTACATAAGCCAAAATGGGGGAGCTGGAGATTTTGCTTCCATCACTCTGGGTGTCCTTTTTTCACCCTAAGAAAAACAAAATTCGTTCTTTGTGCCCCAAACCCTTAGCTCACATTCACCACAGAACCTCCCCACCACTCCCACTTCTGGCTATCTCCGGGCCCCATTTCTGTCCCGAGTCGCTGGAGCAGGCAGACCCCAGCAGCCAGACCCCAGCAGCCGCCCGGCCGGCCCCTCCAGGCCCTCGCTCCGGCTCGCCCCGTCTGCGCCGGGTCTGCGCTGGCCCGGGGCTCCCGGCTTTGTTGCCCGGGCTTGTCTCCGACTGAGAGCGTCGCCGGCCCGGGGCCAGGTCACGTGCGTTAGTGACATCCTCTCGCAGGGCGGCCCCGGGGCATCCGCGCCAGCGATTGGTGGGATCCGGCTGGCACGGCCCCGGGGCGGGGCAGGGCGGCAGGCCGGGCGGGCCCCACGGCGGGCGGAGCGGCCCATCAGCTGTTCTTAGCGCAGCACAACAACAAAAGGATCTGGACGGGCCGGCGGCGGCGGCGGTGGCGGAGGTAGCCAGGGACAGAACAGAGGGCTGGAGCCGGCCCCACGCCCGCTGTCCCGGACCGGAGCGAGGCGCAGCCCGGTCAGCCGCAGCAACCTCAGGACCCCCGCCCCTCCCCGCCGCCCCCGCCGCGCCGGCGACCGCTTCCTGGACGCGCATCCCCGCCGAGGTCGGCCCACGTAAGTGCCGCGGACTGCTGTCCGCCCCGGCCCGGAATCGGACCGCGAGATCCCAACACCTCTTGTGTCCTCCCCTCGCTCCCGAGGCCCCGGGGGCGCCCCGAGACTGGAGCGTGGACCGGGCCGAACTCCGTGCAGGGCGGCGGTTGGGTGTTCGGTTTCCACCTTCTCCGGGAACAAGGCCTGTGTTCTTGGCCGGGGCGGAACCTCCCGTGCTCTTCCTCCTCCTCACTCCTTCCCGCCCCGCACTTGACGGTTGGATGGGGCTGTCCGGCCGGGACCCGGCGTCAGAGCGTCCGTTTCGGGAGTTGATCCTCCCCACCCCCCATCTTCCACCACCACCGATCGGGCTCCGCATAGGGCCCCGTGCTGCCTGCCCTGCCGGCAGACCGACCTCTCGGTGCCCCCACTTGACCTGACACAGCACTGGGCTTTACCTCCCAATGGTCTCATCCCGGGCGCCTAGAGCGCACCGCATGTGCCAAGTACTGTACTAGCTCTGAGACCTGTTGGTCTTCACAATAACCCGCCGTATTTATAGCGACGGGAGGCACAGAGATTGAGTCATGTAAGGCCATACAGCCGATTAATAGAAAATGGTGTTTACGATTCCAGAATTGCGGATGAATTTCACTTGTACTTCGTGGTGTTGGTACTTTCAGAGTACACCTGCTCCGTCTCCTTATTCCAGTTCAGCGTAACTGTTTTGAGGACTTGAGCATCCTCCCTCCCTTAAATAGCCCTTCCTGAATGTAAAGTAGCTTTGAGAAAAGGGAAGTGTGGCCTTTGGATCACTGAACAGACAAGTACCCAAAGATCCTGAAGTCATGTGCGTGGTAACTGAAATAATAATAAATTTAAAGTTAGATGTGTGGAAAACCACTTGCAGCCTCTATAATTCTGGCAGCATAATTTTCAAAGGCTCCTCCCTGGAACCAAGAGCTACTAATTTCTATGGTGTCTTTTGTTTTTTTTTTTTTTTCATCCTATCTTTTGTTCTTTTCTGCGCTGCCTGCTCATGTATTTCTCTTAGAAATGGCCCTGCTTTCAAATTTCAAGGTTAACATGAATGACTTTGCTGCAGTCTTTGTCTACTGTCCTCAGCCTTCAGGGCAGGCAGTGGTGGGTCCATAACAGCCTGTAAACTAGCTGAATAGACCTCTTCTATAAAGGTGGAACAAGCAGAGACAGGCTTTTTGGCTTGGTTTTCAAGCTATTCCAAATTTATTTTAAATTACTTGAATCATCTTTTCTAAAGTAGTGGGAGAGGATGACTACAAAAATAACTTGGAGCTCCTTTTCACTGAAGATGTCTTGTTGAGTCACCTGGTATTCTAAAACTGTCAAGGAGCCACAGCTTCACTCATCAAAGTTGTGGGTTTTGTTGTAATTTAAAATGTGGCCTTTGGGAGCCGCCTACTGGTGGCCAAAACTAACTGAAAAGCCTATTCTCTAAGTTCACAGAAACAGAGTTGAGGCTGGCCGTAGAGATCACATGTTATGAAAGCAAAGTTTTGGAACCACGATTCTTGCTCTAATGCTTGTTCCTCTGCTCTAGTACTTTTAGGAAAGTTATTTTCTTAGCCTCAGTTTCCTTATCACAGGACAAATAAGTACCTTGGCTCCCTGTCACATCTAAGCATTCAGCAAAATTTAGCTCTAATTATTATACATAGACATTTTATAGATAAAAGTGCCAGAATGACGTGCTCAGTTTCATAACTAGTTTGGAATGAATTTGGAGTTATTTGCTGAAAGACTGCTGTGTACCAGGCATTATTCCAAGTGGTACACATTTCTTCACACTGGCACTGAGAAGAAGGTATGACTGACATTCCTTTGTTAAGAATGAGAAAATTGGAGCACTGTGAAGTTACTAAATATCCTGGATCCTCCCAGGTTGCAGCAGCCGGGGCCAAGATTTCCAACAGATGAGGCTACCTGCAGAGCCAGTCTTTAGGTATCATACTAGGCATACTAGGCTGCCTCTTGCTAGGTTACCTATCTCAAAATAGGGGCCAGGAGTTTGGCCTAGCAGAGTGCTAGCCTAGCATGCACGAAGCTCTGGGTTCGAGTCCTCAGTACCACATACACAGAAAAAGCTGAAGGTGGTGCTGAAGGTGGCTCAAGTGGTAGAGTTCTAGCCTTGAAAAAGCTCAAGGACAGTGCTCAGGCCCTGAGATCAAGCCCCAGACTAGCAGAACACACATGAATACACACACACACACACACACACACACACACACACATACACGATGTCTACTTGTATAATATGAAAATCATGATAATGTTAATAAAGCAAGATACTAGACTAAGAGTGTGATCAAAAGAAACACTTTGTAGAAAATAAAAACTTAGAAGAAAAGGTACCAATATGTTAATGAATGCGAGGCAATAGAATTAAATCACAATTTGAGTCCCGCGCCTGAGAGAAAAGACTAAAGAGCCTGAGGCCCTGAGTATAAGCCTTAGTGCAGGCCCCAATACAAAGAGGCTGAGATCTGAGGATTGAGGTTCAACAATGCCAGCCCAGGAACTAAAGTCTATGAGACTCTTTTTTTTTTTTTAGTCTTTTTTTTTTTTTTTTTTTTTGCCAGTCCTGGGCTTGAACTCAGGGCCTGAGCACTGTCCTTGGACTTTCTCAAGGCTAGAGCTCTACCACTTGAGCCGTCTATGAGACTTTATCTCCAATTATTCACTAGAAAGTAGGAAGTGGGGGCCGGAGTTGGGCCTAGCCGTAGAGTGCCTGCCTAGCATGCATGAAGACCTGGGTTCGATTCCTTGGTACCACATACATAGAAAAAAGCCGGAAGTTGTGCTGAGGCTCAAGTGGTAGAGCTCTAGCCTTGAGAAAGTCCAAAGACAGTGCTCAGGCCCTGAGCTAAGCTCAGGACTGGGAGAAAAAAAAAAAAGGAGTGGGGCTGTGGCTCCAGGGGTAGGGTGGTAGCCTTGGGTAGAAGAGCTCAGGAACAGCACCCAGGCCCAGAGTTCAAGCCCCATACCCACCCAAAATAAATAAAACCCTGGGGCTGAGAGCATGGGGTAATACAAAGTGGGGGCCAGGGGTTTGGCCTAGCCATAGAGCTTGCCTAGGATGAATGAAGACCCAGGTTCGATTTCTCGGTACCACATACATATGAAAAAGCTGGAAGTGGTGCTGAGGCTCAAGTAGTAGACCTCTAACCTTGAGGAATGCCCAATACAGTGCTCAGGCCCTCAGTCCAAGCCCCAGGACTGGAAAAAAAAATAACAGCAAAGAGGATTGAGATATTTTGAGTCAAGCAAGAACTGGGATAAAGCTGCCTTTAACACTTTCTTAGACCAGATACTTTTCTCTACCTGGAACCTCCTGGGCTGAGGCTGGTTCCAGGTGGCAGGTTACTTGAAGAACAGCAATGCTGCCTCCCTAGCCTTCTTTGCCTGTCTACCTCTGCTAAATTTCAGGGCTATATCTGTACATTTGTCCTCTTAGGACTCACACTTTCTCTGGAACCTTTGTCTGAGTTTTATCATTGCTCCAGAGTTGTGAATTGAGAGAGTCTGTGTGGGGAGAAGAGAGAATTCAGGAGCTCTGCTTTGCCTTTCTGCTCCACAAAGCAGTCCAAAAGTCTCCCCCCCCCCCCCGGGGGGGGTCAGGAGGAACAATGACCGCAGGGACACCCCCCACCCGGGGGGTCAGGAGGAGCAGTGACCGCAGTGACACCCTGTGGGTCATCAGTGGGATAAGTTACTAAAATTTTAGGCACTTTTCTAGAACAGCACTGTCCAACTAGTTTATATAGTGAACTATGGAGATGTATAAACTTTTCAGTAGCTACATTAAAAAAAAAAAGATCAGATGAATTTCATTAAACTATTGTGTAACCTGGTATATCCAAAACTTACTAACATGTAATTGCTATAAAAGTTATAGAAATTTTACTTTTTTCACTACTGAGTCTTTCAGATACAATTACATATGTTTTCCTCACATAATAACATCAGTTTGGATCAAAAAGTCTCATCAGAAATGTCCGATATGTATTTAGATGTTATGAAGTTTACAGGTGAAAAAGCAGTCACATATCATTGCTCCAGACATGCTTGAAAGATTTTCAAAAGCTGACTCAGTAATCAACTCAACTTCAGTGGATGAAAATTAAGATTTCAGTGTTTTGATCACAGTAGTCACATTTCATGTGTTCTTTCACCTAACGTGCCTGGTAACCACTCCAGTAAACAGTTGTAGTACACAGGAGAGGGGTGTGTTCAGCAGCTCCTCCTTAGTCATATCTCCAAAAGGCAGGCCAGGAACCAATCTCACTTCATTGTGCTAGAAGAGCCTTAGAATTGTAGCTCAAGTGGTAGAATGCTTGCCTGTTAAGTACAGAGACCTGAATTCAAGCCCCCAGTACTACTCCCTATCCCCCCCCAAAAGTTCACTGTGCTAGAGTGGGGATCCTCCTTGAGACAGTTCTAAATGATTTGCTGATTTTTCTGACAGGCATAGAAGAGCTATAATTGTGTGAAAACCAAGTATATTCTCCTGCTGGTGCCCTTCTAGGACTCTATTCTGTGTCCTTCCCCAGGGCCCAACAGGTGGTATTATGTATGAAAGCAAGCAGCAATTTAGATAAAGGATGGGCTCTTTCCCCTCCTCCCTCTACTGGTGCAGCTCCTGTACAATGCCCACCTGGGCTCACAGGAGGTTTGGAGGTAGCCCTCTGACTTCAAGAAACTGAAACAGCTTGTGCTGTTCCTTACTTTTGGAGAAGACTGGTGGTAGAACTGCAGCCCCAAGGTATAGTCTGCATTTGAGAGCTTAGCAGCTTCCACTGATTTGCCCTGGGTCAGGTGCCCTCACACAGCATCACAGGTGGGTGAGAAGGCACTCAAGCAGGATGAGCAGGGGTTTCTCCATGAGGTGTTATTGCCTTTCTCCTGCCCTTAACCTTTCACTGACTCCAACTGCTTAGGTCTTGTGAGGCTGGATTCCAGTCCCATTTTCTGGAATGAGGCTTCTTAGTTCAGTGAATACAGAAACACAGTCAGGGATGCCAACTACTCTGAAATTTGAGAGAATTAGGAAAAATATTTTGAAAGTATCTTTTTTTCATCCTGGCTCAAAAGCTTTCATTTACACGAGGCCTGTGGCAAAGCCTGGGGAGGTGATGGGACAGTATGTCAGGCAAGACACAGCACGTCTAACATTTTTTAGTGTGGAACAGCTGAATTTGAGTTCTTGCACTGACAGAGTGAGACACAGGCTCCAATCTTCATAATTTTCCCATGTTGCTTTCAAGAAGGTTCAGGAAGACTTGTTATGCAGGAAGTGATACTTCCTGTTTACCCACTTTTAATAATTAATAGCTAAAGATGATGAATTAGGACCATAATGTCCTACTGTCACTTGAAATATTTAACTCTTCTAGTAATGTGCCAAACAATTGTGACAGTCCAATTTATACACAAGAAACTAATGTTGGCACATCTCAAATTTCTCTTGTAGCTGAAGATTATTATTCTGAAAATGAGCTGTCAAGGGAGGCACAGAAATGAAGAGAAATGGTGAACAAGTGCAACAGTGGTACTCACTGGACACTATTTTGAAAATGAACAGATATAACTTGTGGGTGGGGGATGGGAAGAAAAAACTGGGAATGAGCAAGGGAAAGGGTGACATTGTCCAAAAAGAAATGTACTCATTACCTGACTTAGGTAACTTTAACTCCTCTGTACGTCACCTTTATAATAACAGTAAGACATTTTAAAAGTGAATTGTTAAGAGCCGGAAGTTAGAAATTCAAGGCCAATGCTCCTGCTATTTCTATCACCCTTCATGGTAACTTGCAAGTCTGTGCCCCTGAGTGAACTCTCTTGAACTCCAAATAGTTGCCCACTAGACATCAATACCTGCAGAATCCCCAAATTCAGTGTGTCAGTAATGTCCAGCTTAATTCTAGTCCCCTCCTAAATGGTCCTATTATCACCAGACCAGACCACAAACCTAGCCCAGACTTCCCTTTAACCTTTTTTTAAATAGTCTTTGTGTCCCAGGCTTGAAATCACAATCAATCTCCCCCTCCACACCTCTCTCCACCCCATGCCAGTTCTGGGGCTTGAACTCAGGGCCTGAGCGCTGCCCATGTACATTCTGAAGGCTAGCACTCTACTACTTGAGCCACAGAACCACTTCTAGCCTTTTCTGTGTATGTGGCACTGAGGAATCAAATGCAGGGCTTTGAGCTTGCCAGGCAAGCACTCTACCACTAGGTTACACTCCCAGTGAAATCATAATTTTCTTACCTCAGCCTCCTAAGTGTTGGAATCCCATGGGCCACCATGCTTGACTTTCTCACTACTGTACAAGGTTCTACAGGACTGATTTCTGCTTGGCTCTAGCCTGCTCTTGTGACCCAGTGTCTGGATCTTGAGCCACATCCTTAATCTTCTGCAGACTTCCATAGTATTTCATCTTTTTTTTTTTATTTATTAGTATTTCATCTTCTTTTGTCCATTCCTGATCTTTTCAGCCACTCAAGGTTAAAGCATTTCATTTCAGGGGTGTACCCAGGAAGTTCCGAGTCTGCTCAGTAGTTTTTCTACCCTGTGTTCACTGCTCCCAGTAGTTTTCCTTGAGAGGGCTTTGTTCACTGCTTTGTCCACTGTCCTCAACACTCCAACTGATGCATAATCAGTGCTCAGTGTTTGTAGAATGAGTTGACCTGGACCAAGAATTTTGTGCCAATTATCTTGTGAAGCATGTAAGACCTATTATCTCATGTAACAAGACTAGAATCAGGGATACTTGTAAGCAATGGTTTCAAGGAAGTCCCAGGGAGACAACAGGTTGGTTTAATCTACAGCACTTAGTGGCAGTCTGAATGAGAGGCTAAACGGGAACTGGTAAGAGTGGCAAAGCAGTCAAGGGTAACTGCTAGGGGTTCAACCTTAACTTTGGATTTCTGCTGCTTACTGAGAAGAGGCTAGAGAACATTGTATATTAGCACCTTCGTGGGTAAAAACAAAGTTCTGGACAGGTGTTCAGTTTAATATTCTCTCACATAACTAGGCAGAAACGGATAAATTTGGCACTGTGGTTAAGATCAAACAAACAGGAGTTCCTCCTTTAGAGCTCAGCAGAATGACCTAAGGTAGAAACCTTTACCAGTATAGGTCATGGAACTTCCTAAATCTTAAGTCCATGAAGAGCCAGGATTTGAACCCCAGAAGACATACTGACTTTAGTACCCACTGCAGAATCACTACACAAGAAATAGTGTCTCTTCTAGTTGCTACCTTGGCTCCGTTTTCGATAGGGTAGATTTCTACACATCAGTGCTAGGAATTGTTTTAAAGGTTAAAATATGGTGGGCTTATAGATTTTAAATGGAATTCGTTATGCTTAGCGCCACACATAAGGCATAAAACAAGCTAGGCTTAAACTTGTAATCCTAGCCACTTGGGAAGTAGAGATCTGGATAATTGTGTTCAATGCTATCCCAAACCAAAAAAAAAATGAGACTTCATCTCAAAAGGTGGGTACAGTACCTGCCTTCCAGCCATACAGAAAGCATAAATAGCATCTAGCTATATGAGAAGTATAAACAGGACAATCTTGATTCAGGCCAACTCTGGGGGGAAAGTGAGACCCTGCTAGAAAACGAATAAGCCAGAGGCATCGCTCAAGTAATAGAGCACCTGCCTTGCAAGTGCACAACAGGGAGTTCAAATCCTAGAGCTGCCCCTCCCTGCAAGAAAAAAAAAAAAACAGAAAGAAAAATAAGCCAGGGGGGCCGGGAGTTTGGCCTAGTGGTTAAAGTGCTTGCCTAGCATGCATGAAGACCCGGGTTCGATTCCTCAGTACCACATACATAGAAAAAAGCCGGAAGTGGTGCTGAGGCTCAAGTGGTAGAGCTCTAGCCTTGAGAAAGTCCAAGGACAGTGCTCAGGCCCTGAGCTCAAGCCCAGGACTGGCAAAAAAGAAAAAGAAAAAAAAGAAAAATAAGCCAGGGAAGATAGTGGTCCTGGGCACACTGCCAGGTTTGTTTGAAGACTTCTAGACAGATGGACATCATACAGCAAGACAATGTGTAAGCTTTGTCACTCTACTTTCAGAAAAGGAGTACTGTAGTTTGAAACATATCATTCAAATTAATTGCTTAAAAAAGCAGATATAAAAAATAACTCTTCTTTACTAAATCCATCATATAAGTTTTATGTGTAGCCCAGGGTAGCCTCAAACCCACAGTCCTGCTGCTTTAGCTTCCTGAGATTACAGGTGTGCACTAATACCCAAGCAAGCTTTAAGAAAATTACAGGTTTATAGTTGAGTACTTAGTTCATGATAAATAAAAGATGCTCCATGTCTTATTTGACTCCTGTAGTTATAGTAGAGATGGAGAATGTAGGCTTGGGAATGTGTTTTCTTCCTCTATGTGTGTGTGTGTGTGTGTGTGTGTGTGTGTGTGTGTGTGTGTGTGTGCGTGCGTGCACATATTTGAGTCTGACATGTATGTAAAAATATATGCTAGGTTGAAATGTTTCTCTTTTGTTTGATTTTAGGGATAATGACTGTTCTTCCATCTCATCTATACTGAAAAACTACCCTGTGCACTTTATTCTCCTGTCCATGCCATCAGGTCTTTTAACAGTTTTGAAATCTCAGCTATAAGGATATCTAGCCAAAGTCTCAGTCTTGCCTTAACAATGTTCCAGAGACTGAATAAAATGTTTGTAGGTGATGTCAATACTTCTTCCAACCAAGAGCCAGAATTCAGTGAGAAAGAAGATGATGAGTGGATTCTTGTTGACTTCATAGGTAAGTTATACTACGTAGTTGATCTTTATGATAAAAATAGATACACTTGCTTGTCATTTTTTTCTAAGTAAACCAGTAACCGAAGGTTTTGAAGTCTTAAAAGTAGTAAGAGAGGTTGGGAGTATAGCCTAGTGGTAGAGGGCTCACCTAGCATGCACGAAGCCCTGGGTTCAATTCCTTGGTACCATGTACAAAGAAAAAAAGCTGAAAGTGGTGCTGTAGCTCAAGTGGTAGAGCACTAGCTTTGAGCAAAACATGTCCAAGGACAGTGCCTAGGCCCTGAGTTCAAGCCTCCAGACTGGCAAAAAAAAAAAAGTGGTAAGAATTTATCATAAAAAACATTTAGAAAACATTTTGTTAACAGTCAGTGAAACTTATAGATGTCAGACTTTCAAGTTTTGCAACCTGCACAACCTGATCCAAAAGGGCACCTTAGTAAGAAACTCTTCTACTAGACAAGCAGTATCCCACATGGCTTATTGCATATTTATTTAGAAGGATAGAAATTCTAAAGCTATTCTTGCAAAGCTATCACGATCTACTAGACGCATGTATGCATATGCACATATACATCTGGTGCTACCAAATTATAATGTATATAATGAGAGAATATAAATGGTTTTATTTTTTAGCTAAAGAGTGGAATGTGATCAGTGGCTAATAGTGTTCTCTCTCCTTTTTTTGTGCTATGACTTTGATGGGTGACTCTACTTTGACCTCAATATGATGATCATCTTCCCATGGAACATTCAACAACATACATGGATGTGATGCGGATGACAATCTATAGACACTTGCACTGATTTCTCAACAGAGGAAGAGGAGGAGGAAGACATAGGTGAAGCATCCCCTACAGAAGAACACCCTTCAGTCTTCTCCTGTTTACCTGCATCTCTGGAGTGCTTGGCTGATACTAATGATTCCTGCTTCCTCCAGTTTGAGTCCTGTCCAATGGAAGAGAGCTGGTTTATCACCCCTCCCCCATGTTTTACTGCAGGTGGATTAACCACTATCAAGGTGGAAACAAGTCCTATGGAAAACCTTCTCATTGAACATCCCAGCATGTCTGTCTATGCTGTGCATAACTCCTGCCCTGGTCTCAGTGAGGCCAGCTGTGGGACTGATGAATTTCAGAACACAAGTAGTCCCAGGTATGTAAACAATATTTTACTCTCTCCATTGACAATAAGCACGTGTTTTGTTTATTTCTACTACAGTTCAAAACTAAAGTTTTAAAAGATGAAGTAATTTTGTGAGAGATTTACAAAAGCATGCACATAGGTGATCAACAGTGTACAAAAAAGCTGTCTAGTACTAGGGGAAGTGGGTATGTGTATAATCCCTGCAGTTAGGAAGCTGACGAGTTTGAACAGCAAATGGGTAAAGAATCTGGTAAATTCAGGGAAAATAACTATCATCAGAGACTGAAATGATCCAAGTCAAATTTACATTCTGTGGCCTTTAACAAGAGAATGTATCCAGGGAAAGCATTGGAGATTTCACCTGCATACTAAATTGTCTCATCATCATCTTAATTAGCTTAGAAACCAAACAGCCCACCATTCACTTGAGAGGAACGTTTTTGGTGATGGAAAAATACTTCAGGAGTATTGGCACTGACTCATTCCCTCGCTTAGGGCTTGAATGGACTGGATCCTTTGGAGCAATTCAAATATTCCTAGTTAGCACTCATTCAAATGGCTCTTTTTAGATTGTGCCGGATATGACTCCATTAAGTAGATCACTGTATATAGCTTCTATTTCTTATTTTCCAAATATAAAGAAAACCCAGGCAGTTCTTTCACTTCACCAGTTTGCCACACTCTCAAGTCTCAATATTTTAAGTAACCCTTTACAAAGCTAAGCATTTTACATTGCATATATTATAACAAAATATAAAGTTCTCATATAGTTACACACACACTGGATAAGCTGTGTAGTTGAAAATGTCACTTCATTCAACTTTGTAATTTTGCCAAGAGCTCAGGGTTTCAGGCATCCCAATAAAAATATAAAGTAAGGGCCGGGAGTTTAGCCTAGTGGTAGAGAGCTTGCCTAGCATGCACAAAGACCCAGGTTCGATTCCTGGATACCACATACATAGAAAAAGGCCAGAAGTGGTGCTGAGGCTCAAGTGGTAGAGCTCTAGTCTTGTGAAAGTCCAAGGACAGTGCCCAGGCCTGAGTTTAAGGCCCAGGACTGGCCAATAAAAAAAATTAAAGCCAACATTATATTTTGTAGGTGGCATTGATTTGTTTTATATTTACTTCAAATAAATTTCTTCAGTCCTTAAATCTTCCCTCCTAAATGTTTCATCTGAGGACTCTACTCAAGAATTTAACATGAGGGGCCAGGAGTTTGGCCTAGTGGTAGAGTGCTTGTCTAGCATGCATGAAGATGGGTTTGATTCCTTGGTACCACATACACAGAACAAAGCCAAAAATGGTGCTGTGGCTTAAGTGGTAGCACTCTAGCCTTGAGAAAGCCCAAGAACAGTGCCCAGGCCCTGAGTTCAAGGCCCAGGACTGGCAAATTAAAAAAAAAAGAATTCAGCATGATTAGGAGTGGGGAATTTGGCCTAGTGGTAGAATCCTTATCTAGCATACATGAAGACCCAGGTTCCATTCCTTGGTATCACATACATAGAAAAAGCTGGAAGTGGTGCTGTGGCTCAAATGGTAGAGCTCTAGCCTTGAGAAAGTCCAAGGACAGTGCCTAGGCATGATTAACAGTCACTTTAAGCTTAGAGGCATTTGCATATTTAAGTGTTTACATGTATAAGTATAGTTAGTAACATTGCAAAATAATGTTATTAGTATAGAAACACTTCATGTACACTGCAGAAAATGCAAATATGTAAACTTTAAAACTTTGAGAAGAGGGGCCGGGAGTTTAGCCTAGTGGTAGAATGCTTGCCTAGCATTCACGAAGACCCGGGTTCGATTCCTCAGTACCACATACATAGAAAAAAAAAAAGCCGGAAATGGTGCTGAGGCTCAAGTGGTAGAGCTCTAGCCTTGAGAAAGTCCAAGGACAGTGCTCAGGCCCTGAGCTCAAGTCCAGGACTGGCAAAAAAAAAAAAAAGACAACCAACTTTGAGATGACCTAGAGATAAATCCTGTTAATACTTCAAGGAATATTTGTTTTCTGTATGTCTCTACTAACACATATATACACAGGTATACTCCAAACACTTTTGATGCAAGTGGAATCACACGATAGGTACTATATTATAACCTGCTTGCATAGGCAATAATCTCCCACCATTTTGCTTCAGCAAGTGTTTACTACCCAAATCATACTGAGATTTTCCTGAGTCTAGAATATATATTCATCAAGCTAGCATCTGATACAGAACTGTGCACTGCATTTAGTTGTATTTATTTTTAATTTGATGCAGTAAAAAACTTGTCTTTGCTGGGTGAGGATCAGGACTATGAACAGTAGGACTGAAGTTTTGCCAAAGCAAAGAGTTGGCAAGATCCCATTTCCAATAAAAAGGTGGACGTCATGTAACCCTTCTATTAATTACAATAAAAAATATATTAAAAAAAAAAGGTGGACGTGGTGGTGTGCACCTGTCATCCTAGATATGTGGCAGGTATAAACAGGATTGTGGTCTAGGCTGGCCTGCGCTAAAAATGATACCTTATGAGAAAAATAAAAGTAAAAAGAGTTGAAGTGTGAGTCAAGTGATAAAGCACCTACATAGCAAGACAAAGCCCTGAATTCAAACTCCAGTGTGGGGGTGAGGGAAACATGTCTTGAATCCAGTTTTTGTATTGCTTTATTTTAAATATAATCTAAGAGAGAGTTAAATAATAAATATTTTTCTATATAGAAACTATCAAAATGATATATCTAACTTTGTATGAATAATTTCAGTATATGAGATAGTCACAATTATTATAGAGTTATAATAGTAATGAAAGGTGAAGTTTGTTTTTTATTTTTACATCTTATTTTCTTACAAGAAAGACCTACTAAACTGGGCGTCGTGGCTCATACTTGTAATCCTAGCTATTCAGGAGGCTGAGATCTGAGGATAGTGGTTCAAAGCCACCCTGGCCACTAAAGTCCGCGAGACTCTTATCTCCAATTAACTACCAGAAAACTGGAAGTGGCACTGTGACTCAAAGGGTAGGGTGGTAGCCTTAAGCTGAAGAGCCCAGGGATAGTACCCAGGCCCAGAGTTCAAGCCCCATGACCGGGGAAAAAAAAAAAGAAAGAAAATATACTTTGTTGCTTCCAATCATAACTGAAGAGGATTCAATATCAATTAGGTGTTAAGCCTGGGTGCTATCCCTGGGCTCTTCAGTTCAAGTCCCATGACCAAAAAAAAAAAAAAGACCTACAAGGGCTGATACTAGGGCTGAGTGTGATGGCATACATCTAATACATCTATAATGCCAGCACTGGTAAAGCTGAGGCAGAAAGGTTGAGGCCAGTATGAGCCTATCTCAAAGTAAACAGCAACTTAGCTATATTCTGTCTCAGTTTAAAAAAAAAAAGAAAGTTCTGAGAATATAGCTCAGAAATACAGCACTTGTCTAACATACACATAAACTCAGAGCTTAAGCTCCAATAACACATATGCACGTACATGTACACACACACCAGGTATTAACCAAATTAGAAGGCTAGCCATGTAGTAAACATCTGTTTTTTGAGTAAGCAATAAAACATGTCTTTCTAAAGTTATATTGCTTCCATTCTATCTAGCCTCAGGGATATTATTATAAGCCATATAAAAGCAAGGTGTTTCTTCATAAATGGAGTGGACTTCATAGGGCATTTTAGCATTTATACATATTTATAAATGTGTGTGAGTTTATGAGCTGTCATAATCTTAAGTAGCATGTGTCATTAATGACCCATAGTGAATCAGTTTTAATAAAGTTGACCCACATCCTAACAATAAATTAAAATAGCATTTTAAATCTTACTAGTAATTTAATAGTTCACCGTTTAACATTTGTAGGGCCAGAAAAACCTGCTTATAAGACTCACGGGCACAGAGTAAGTATATTCACTTTGAGACTATGTGATCTATGTTATTATTTGTGCAGGGAGGCTAGGGACTCAGATAGCAGCTTTCCAAAAACAGCTTACACTAACATCTTTCTATTTCTTCCTTTTGTGGCTGTTTTTGTTATTTTGGGAGATGGTGGGGATTGAACGAAGGGATTTAGGCATGCTAGACGAATGCTCTACCACTAAGCTACATTCCCAGCTCTCTATTAGTTTCTCAATAGAACCTGTTTAATTTCAGAGATAGATGGATAAATAGTAGAGAATGATATACAAGTACTTACAAGAGATTTCAGATGGGATATGAAAATATATAATTGGGTTTTAGTTGCTCACATCTGTAATCCTAGATACTCTGAAGGGTGAGAGTTGAGGATTAAGGTTCAAAGTCAGCCCATACAGGAAAGTCTGTGACACTCATATATTCCATTAACCACAAAAACAAACAAATAGAAATGGTTCAAGTGGTAGAACACTGGCTTTGAGCTGAAAAATTCAGAGGCCCTGAAAAATTGTTTAGGTCCTCCTGAGTTCTAGCCCCAGGTGCAGCACGCACGCGTGCACACACACACACACACACACACACACGCGCGCGCGGGCACATGCACATGCATGCACACATTCTTTCTTTCTCTCTTATGTGATTGCCCTTCTTGTGTAAAGAAATACCTAAGTCTTAAACTTGGGCTGTGACTACATAGCTCAGTGGTAGAGCACTTGTCCATCATGCACAAGGCCTAGGTTCAAGCCCCAGCACTGAAAAAAAAATCTTAGAGTTCCTTATTTGTTAATATAGTTTAGATCAACCCTACCACTTAGCATTTAATATAGAGAACATGCAGTCATGATGCATCTGTAGCCCTGTTTTAAGATTACATATTCTTCAAGGATCTTTAAAGTATAAATGCCATTCCAAAATGTGCCTTGTTGTGATTTAAATAAAAACTAAAGAGTTGTCTTTGAAAATAAGCACAGAATTTTCCTTATATACTATTTCTATGAAATATAGATTTAAAACATGTTTCCTCAGACATTTTACTTGTAGACAGAGCTCATCTGTGAAGATGGTATGTGCATAATGCTTTGTGATCAGTAAAATTTAGAAATGAAAATATTTTCCTTTTAATATGGTGAGAAAAAAAATAAGTACTTACAAAACAGTTGGTAAAATATCGATATCCAATTCTTGATAGTTCCCTTCCCAGAAAAGCTCTCTTAAATTCATTCTTAAGTTTAAAGCATGTCCTTAGCATATAGTCTACTTAGCCATCTGTGGACTATATGGAATATTTCTACTAAGATTTGGCTCCTCAGCTAAGTGTGGTGGTACATACTTGTAATGCTAACACTCAGGCTAGAGCAAGAGCATCACCAGTTTGCTGCCATAGCATGACCTTGTCTCTCTCCCTCACACATGCACGAAGAAAGATTGGTTTTTCTTTTGCAATATTATCCAGTAAAAATATATCAGTCACAAACTATGTATTTATCTCAGTCATGAGACACTTAGCTCAGTCCAACAGTGAACAAATGAGCACTGCAAATGAAATTGCTGAGTAACTTTCGAGTTTCTTAACATACTTTGTTCTTTAACACTTTGTTCTTTTCTGTTTCAGAGTAGAAACCCAAAATGAAATGGGGCAGCACCTTCACTGCTACGTTGCAGCTCTCACTGCTCATGCAACTTTTCTAGAACAACCCAAGAGCTTTCGCCCTTCCCAGTGGATAAAGGAACATAGTGAAAGACAGCCTCTGAACAGAAATAGCCTTCGTCGCCAAAATCTTACCAAGGAGTGCTACTCTCGGCAAGTCAAGCACCATGGCTGGGTGGTTCATCAGCCATGCCCACGTCAGTATAATTACTAAGAATTTCAAGTTTTGCTAGTTGGTTTCACTTGGTTTGTGCATATATATGTGGGGGTGTGTGTATGAACAGTGAAAATGATGTCCTTTTACAGCCAATCACATAGTTTGTCAGTGTGTTAGATACTATCTTAAAACCAGATTTCTATGCTGTGTATCACATAATGCCTTGCTCCTAACACTTACTTTTTTTGTAGATTTTTTTTGCAGAATATTTGTGGAAACATATCAGTACAGTTTGCAGTGTTTGGGGATGTCTTTAACTTTATTAAGGTGTACATGAGTTAGTCAGAATTTTAAAGACCTATCTTCCCTCAAGTACAAGACTAGGTATCTTTCTATTTCACTTTATTTTGTATTACTTAACCAATCTTTTGAATAAGCAAAAAATTTTTCTCAGGGTCAGCCATACACTTTATTGACCAATACTTGATAATCTTTTCTGTATATAATGAGTACATTTTTACACACTAACGTGAGCATTAACAGATAATAGTTGTCATTGGATATAATGGAATTATGGCTGGACTTGCCTTTGAAAGAAAACTTGATATATTTTCGTATGTATGACTTTTTTTTCCAAATTAGTCATGCAGTTCATTGTGTAATTCAGGTACATTACACTTCAGTGAATAGCGCATTCAGTAAATCTGATGTGACTCCGTAATGTGGTACTACAGGTGTGTGGGCAAAAGCACTTGTCTCATGCTCAGAGAAGAAATTAGATCTGTGAAATTACATTGGGGAAAAAAAATCTATATAAGTAACTCATTAGTCCAGTATTTAAATTGTTTTTGATTCTTTCCTGCCAGCTCCACCTACTCCCCATCTCATATCACCTGTAAATTCAGAAGTATTTGTCCAGACACTTTTGAGTGTCTTTATATTTGTCTGTCCAAGAGAAAAGAGATAAATACAGTGAGAAATACTGTCATGCCAAGAGGCTGGAGGGGGCGGAGATTTCTGGTTATATCTATTCATTGCTCCTAAGTGAAGTAACAGATTGGTTTCCTTGAGTTTTCATTTTGTTTTAGGTTCAGGCAAAATCTTTAACCACTTTGGCCTCTGTTTCCTCCAAAACAGGGTGTAATTACATTCACCTCCCTCCCAGTTGAGGATTGTATACTGATTGGAAGTAGCTAACCAGAACTAAACTTTGCATCATCTTCCAAAGGCCTTTCTACTGAATTTAGTGGGGTGGGGGGATGTGGCGGATTTTATGCCCCAGTTGTTCTTCAGTGTTGGTGCTAATGAGGCCACGGTGCAGGGTTCAACTCTCATGTAAGCCAGTTGACTAGACGCAAAGGTAAATCTATGCTCTTACCTCTTTAGCCAGTCACTTCATTTTCTAGCAGTTGTGATGGGTTTACTGAGCCATCCACACTCAATATCCTTGGAAACTAACCACATTTACAGTTCAAAGTGCATTCTACTGACCTAACAGTAGCATTGCCTGCATAATCATACAGTTTATGTCCTCTGTAGCCCTAACTCAATGAGCACATGTCTGTGAAAAATGTTTTTGAGGAAAGAAAAAGTAGCAGGTTGTTGTGTGAAGTATTATATTTTTCAGTACCTGCAGCAGCTTGATACAGGGAGCCCTAGCAGATTTTCAGGAAGGAGTCGTGCTCTTTTCTGACTAGACCAGGGCCTTTATAGAGTTGGAAGAGGTCAAGCATGTAGTTAGATGGTGGTTTAGATGGTTCTTCCACTGGCTATAATGAAGTGCCAGGATGTCCCTTTAGAACAAGTATTTAGATTCCTTTTCTGTCCTTATCCCCTGGCTTTCATACAGACTTTCCTTTTTATTTATTTGTTTCATTAGGGGCCAACTCTGTAAAGTTTTGTCAAAGAAGTTATTATTTGTGTTTACCAGACTTGGGAGATAAAGTAGTTTTCATGAAGGTGTGTATGTTTTACGCCATGCCTGTTCTAGGGCCATATGTTGGTAACTTGACAATAGACAAGTGAAATGTGGTGTAGATTAAGCCTCTGAGTTCATGGGGCCTCTTTCTTATATCACTTGCAAGTTATTGGTACCTCACAAGTTAGAGGTTCAGCCATGAAAATTTGTTTGGCAGAATAAACAGATTTGTATATAAAGTTGAAGTGTTTTTATGGGGTTTTTTTAGCTACTATTTTTCAGGTTTCTTGATAGCTTAAACACATTTTATATCTCTATCAGTTATTGACTTTTTGTATGTATTACTTAAGCCTAGATTTTTTTATGCTTTGTTTCTAGAAAACAAAAAAATTCAATCATAGGGATTTTTTTTTTCAGGATTAAGATTAATTGATAACACTGTGGTTTCTGTGTCAGTACTAAAATTTTTATTTAAAATTGGCACATATAAGAGTTGAAGAAAACAGCTACATAATTCAGCTGAAGTTTTTAGTCATTAGGTGTTTGTTAGACTCTACTGTGTGTAAGACACAAGTCCAATAATAAAAAAATCCCAGTGCTGACCTGTTAACTATTTTCTGGAACATGGGCAAAATGCCTTTTGTGAGATGACTATTTTTATTGTTATAAATATCAGCAGTTTACAATGTTTTATAGTGCATATTATATAAAAAATTCAAGCAGTAAGAAATAAACCTCCACTGAAATTTAGTAGCTGTACTTTCCTGAACTGACATAGAATGCTACTTAGAAAAAGTAGTGTGCATAAGCAGCACTTCATGAGTGAGTTCCTGAGCTTCTGCAATGCTCAGTCTTGGATTTTTGTTAACAAACATTTTATAAGGTATGTCCCATGTTTATTATTTTCTTTTTCAGCTAAGTGATCTTGTTCTGTAAATCTTAAGTTTAGCCATTCGTTATTTACCTGTTGTAGCAATGAATGGTTGGGGGGAGGAGTTACAAAAGACCCAAAGTAATTTGATTTTTGACTTCCCGTGTGGGGAACTTTTTTAAACATAAATTTCCTGTGTACATTTCCAGTTCCCATATAAATGGTTCCTGTTTACACACCCTTTCTATTTTCAATTCTTTGATGCTAGCCAGAAGATAGTTTACTTAAAACATGAGAGGGCCATTCAGCAACGCCTATTGTTTTTGCTTCTGAAATCTGTACAGTACACTGGTTTGTAATCTTTGTGTCGAAATCTGAATTTTTATACTATTTTTATTCTTCCTTAAGTAAATTTATTGCCTTGATATACTCTTAAGGGAAAAAATGGGCAAGGAAGGGTATCTTCATTATCTTCATTTTGTTTGAGTTGGAAATAAAAAAAAAATGAAGGACTCCAACTAGAAGATAGACATTTACATGTAATACATTAGTAGGAAAAGGTTCTAAGCATTAGTTTCGCTTTTGAATTAGTTAAAGGACTGCTCCTTATACTGGGAGATACTAGCATATGTTCATAATATTCCTCTGAAGTGAGCTTTTTCTCTTCTAAGACATAATAAACATGCCTGACTCTTAAAGCTGGACTTATGGATGGCTTCACTGACATCAGCCATGCAATGTATCATAAGTAATATCCTTACTTATTTTAATGCTTAAGTGTTCATATATATGCTTTACTTGGAGAAGTCTTATATCATAAAATGGCATTGGCCTTGCCATTTTCACTTGAAATTTGATACCAGTTTACTGGTTTAGGTGGAGGAATGCACCAGAAAGCATACAGATAAGACTATATTTTCTTTTTGTAACAGTATGCTTTATGTGGGAGGAGAAGTTACTGTTCTGAAGAAGGCAGCTTAAGTGGATAATGTTCTGTTATCATTGAGAATTTTCCTTGTGACATTTAAAAATCTTTATAATTGTTGCCCAGTTTTGCTTATGTTTGCCTGAAGTTTTAGTATTTGTTTTGTAGGTGGACTTGTGTAAAAACCAAACCAGTATTTGGGGTGGTTAGATGTGTGTATTTTCAGGCCTCAGTGTGTAAATGGTTTTGTTTCCTTTTTGGTTGTGTTTTCTTCCAGAGGTTTGAACTTTAATCAATAATTGTGTGTGTTATTTTGTAAGAAGTGGCTTTATTTCTTCCTTAAATAAAATTGTCAACACATTTGCTTTCCAAGGGCAAGGTATGTGTTATGAAGATGGAAGAGTATTGTAGAAGTACTATGTGCCTTCTTAATGTGTTTCTTGACACAATTTTTTTGCATCAACTTGAAAACTCAAAAGGGACATTTGTTTAGGTTATATACTATATATCAATCTATGCATAAATGGCAGCTTGTTTTCTTGAGCCACTGTCTAATCTTTTTTCTGTTTTTAGAAAAAATTTTATACTGATTGGTTTAGATAGTTTTATACAGAGTGAACAATACAGCACTTTGCCAAAAATAAGTGTAGCGTTGCTTAAACATTGTGTTATCAATACCAGTTATTTGTTATGGGGTCAATGGTGCATATGCACTGCCTAGAGATACAGTTTTTAATCCTGTCAGTAAATAAAATGTCTTTTAACTCACATGTGTCAATATTATTTTGTCTTTGTAATCATAATTCTGGAAAATTGGTACAAATGGTTTTTAAAAACCTTGACGTTTAGGGGCTGGGAGATTATCCTAGTGGTAGAGTGCTTGCCTAGCATGCATGAAGACCCAGGTTTGATTCCTCGGTACCATGTACAGAGAAAAAAAAAAAACTTGATGTTTAGTTTTGCTCAAGCAAAATACATACTTAAGAATCATTACCCCCATCCAATATTTTTTGGGGGGGAGGGATTGTACTAGAGTTTTAATTTAGGGCCTCATGCATGTGAGGCAGGTGTTCTATTACTTAAGCCAAACTATTTTAAATGAACACAAAATTCAGTACATACTTTCCTAGTCTTTTTAAAGCTAGCTTGTTGAGTTCTCAATGAATTCCCTGCCAGATAAATAAAAGAATCTTATAGGAACATCTTAGGATATTATGGCCTTCCTCAATGTCATTAATGCCTGCAGTTGTGGAAATCTGGTTTGAACTAGCCAGTGTAGGGTATTTGAACAGAAAACCCAAAGAGTAACTCTGTGGCCTATCATAGAACATATTTGTTTGCTTGGCCAGTCCTGGAGCTTGAACTCAGGGACTAGGCACTGACCTTGAGGTTTTTTGCTCAAGGATAGCACTCTGGTGCTAGCAGTACTAGTAAGCGCCCTGCTGCCACAGACTACACTTTTAATGAGAGAACTCCTAGTGTAGTTGTTCTCTAAGTTGAGTGTGTATCATAGCTGCCTAGAGGGCTTGATCCATTACTTGGAAGTTCTTAGCTCAGTATGTCTAGGATGACACTGTGAATGTGTACTTCTAACTAGTTCCCAAGTGATGCTGCTACTAGTCAAGGGAACATACTGAGATCATCACCCTTATATCACTCTGGCCTTATCTCTTTTTTGTGTTCCACAAAGAAAATTGAGGTCCACAAAAAGAAGCATACATTGTGGGGACCTGTGGCACTGACTCTTTCCTTATTGCAGCAATCATCAAATTATGAAAGGGCATAATTTACATATTAAGAAAAATATCAATTGAAGAAGAATCATATTGCTTTCTGGCCATTCTGCACCATTTGCCTTCTCATAACAGCATCTGTTTTCTTCTAAGGATTTATCTTCATGATTTATGTTGGTTTCAGATGGCCATAACTATTCCTAGCTTCCTTGTGAGCATGTGATTCAGACCTGGCCAATCAGATTATGTGTTTCCCCTAGCCACAAGGCTAGTCAAGGTAGGATTGTGTTCCAATCATACATTGAGGTACTCTAGAGCTGCTGGGGAAAAGTCTGAGACTCATTTCCACTTGACGTCAGTAAGGAACATAGGAACCCAGAACTATAGAAACTATCTATTACACAAACAGGGAGGATGTCAGAAATAGAGCCAATACATGAGAAGAAAAGGAGGGAGAAAAGGTAAGACTTGCTGTAATGACAAAATGAAATACTTTGATCAAGCTCTACCTGGGGACTATAATAGGAACTTTCTTTCTTTCCTTTTTTTTTTTTTTTTGCCTAAGCTAATTTGGGCTGGAGTTTCAATGACTTGAGATGAGGCTATTTACATGGTCCTTTGGCTTCCATTGAGTAATAAAAGAGCTTTTTTTTTTCTAATCTTGCTAACAAGGATCAAGACAGATGGTTTCAAAACTGAGAGAATGCAAGTGAGTAGTTTAAGTGTGACTATTAGACTAATAGATGGAAACTCTGCAATGGCAGTTTTATTTCCACAGCAGTTAACCAAAACTGAGTAGAATCCCAATGGGAGCTACTGAAGAATTCTCTCAGGGATTAATCAGTATGTAACATGGCTTTATGAGTTAGTGGACATCTCTCTAGGGATAAGCCACGCTGGGAGGTAATGGGGAGCAAGCACATTGGGCTCTGGTGAAACAAATCGGCATCTTAAACATAATAACAGGTAAGATGTGCATGGTGGCTCACGCCTGTAATCCTAGCTACTCACGAGGCTGAGATCTGAGGATCTCGGGTCAAAGCCAGCCTGGGCACTAAAGTCCTTGAGACTTTTATCTCCAATTAACCCCAGAAAACCAGAAGTGACACTGTGGTTCAAGGGATAGGGCAATAGCCTTGAGCTGAAAAGCTCAGGGACAGAGCCCAGGCCCACAACTGACCAAAAAAAAAAAAATCCTTCCTGAATCAGTTCTAGAATTTTTTTTTTTGGTAGGGTTGGTCGTGGGGCTTGAACTCGGCCTGGGTGCTGTCCCTGAGCTCTTTGGCGCAAGGCTACCACCCTTGAGCCACAGTGCCACATCCAGTTTTTTTAGTGGGTAACTGAAGATAAGAGTCTCTCAGACTTTAGTGGCCGGGCTGGCTTTGAACCACTATCCTCAGATCTCAGCCACCTGAGCAGCTAGGATTACAGGTGTGAGCACCAGGCCAGGCTAGTTGTAGAAATTTTTTTGCAATTATTTTGGTTCTTGTGTAGACTTTCTTGTTTCACTGCAATGTTTTAGTGGCCATGTTAGTTGGTATGCAATTCTGACTTATACATAAAGCATTAATTCAGACCTGGAATTCCTAAGCTCTTGATGGACATTGAGAATAACAGGGCTCACTGGAATGTTACAGGATAGTGCTGAACCAGAATGTTGGCCTATGAGAGACAGGACAGTATTGCTTGTTGCCACTAGGGGGTTCCTGTGAGGCCTGAGAAGAACAAATACCACTCTGTGAGGCTTATAGGAGCTCTTGGATTTAGGGTTGTCAAAACCAGGTGAGTAAGACTCAAGGCTATAGATTTTTGTTTCTCTGAGAATAATGAAACAAATCATGGAAACTGCACAAAACAAGTTACATTCCAAAGTGTATGACTACTTGAGAATAAACAACAACTGGATGCTGCTGTTCCTGTGCTTTTATGCTCTAGGCTAGCATTCTACTATGTGAGCCACACTATACTTCTAGCTTTTCGGTGGTTCATCAAAGATGAGTCTCACAGACTCTTCTTCCCAGGCTAGCTTTGAACCATAATCTTTAAATCTCAGTCTCCTAAGTGGCTAGGCTTACAGGTGCATCCTGCACTAGATTCATAATTTGATGACATTATTGGGAAGTGATGGAAACTTTCAGAGATGGGCCTAGTTGAAGGAAACAGTTCGCTGATGGCATGTCTTTAGTGGTTGTATTTTATCCAAGGAGCCTCCTGTCTTTGTGCTTACATGAGGTGAGCTTATCACCTGTGTAAAAGCAAATCTAGCCAACCATGAACTGAAAACCCTTTGAAACTATGAGCCTAAATAAATCTTTCCTGTTTTAAACTGTTTCAGACACTCGCTATAGTGGCAAAAAGTCTGACTACCCCATCCAACATTTACTAAACACCTCCCATAAGGTAGGGACTGCAGAAAGAAGGGAGCTGGAGGTATTATGAAGACATGATTAGGGAGGAGATGAGGAGGTCAGAAAGATGAAAGTAAAAGATGGAAAAGTCTCAGTATGGGAAAATTGGGGATATAATCAGAACATTCTAGTTTGTGTACCTCCAGGGTACACAACTTGCTTTTTGCCTTGTGAGTACATGATCTGGTCACATTTAAATGACAAACTTAACTGTGCACATCTATGACTTCTCTCTCTATATGATTCAACCTGTTGCTCACTTCTTTTTTTTCCTTTTTTTTGGGGGGGGGAAGTTCTGGGGATTGGCTGAATTCAAGAACTTACACTTGCAAACATTCTACTATTTAAGCCATGTCCTGCAGTCCTTTTTTTTTTTTTTTTTCTTTTTTTGGCCAGTCCCAGGACTTGAACTCAGGGCCTGGGCACTGTCCTTGGACACATTTTGCTCAAAGCTAGTGCTTTGCCACTTAAGCCACAGCACTACTTTTGGGTTTTTCTGAGGATATGGTACCAAGGAATCAAACCCAGTGCTTTGTGCATGCTAGGTGAGCACTCTGCCACTAGGTTATGCTCCTGACTCCCTTTTGTTTTTTGTTCTTTCTTTCTTTCATAAAACCTGAACTTTACTTGGTCAGCTTCTTTTTTTGGGGGGGGAGGGGTTCATGCAGTTTGAACTCTGGGCCTGCCTGGGTGTTGTCACTGATCTCTTCAGCTCATGGCTACCACTCTACCACTTGAACCACAGCACCACTTCCAGTTTTCTGGTGGTTAACTAAAGATGAGTTTCACTGTCTTTCATGCCCAGGCTGGCTTTGAACTGATATCCTCAGATCTCAGCCTCCTGAATAGCAAGAATTACACAGATGAGCCGCCAGTTCCTGGCTTACCTGGTCAACTTTGAACTATGATCCTCATACCTCCAAAGAGCTGAGGTTACGGACACTGACCACCATACGGGCCCTAACTTTGTACTTTTAAGAACTACACATTCATTTTTACTAGGAGGGATTGTTCGTTCCTGATATCCTAGCTTCTCAGGAAGCAGAGATCAGGCAAACTAAATTTTCAAGGACCATTTAGGCAAAAAATTCCATGAGAGACCCCTCTCTGTCTCTAACTAAAAGCTGGGCATGGTGGGGGATGCCTGCGGTGATCAGGCCCACGTTAGCAGGGCAGAAATTGAGAGCCTATTGTTAAAACACGGTTCAAGTGGCAGTGCATTTGAGTTAAAACCCCAGTACTAGGTCTGGAGGTGTGGCTCAGTGGTAAGACTGCCCACTTAGCAAGGCAGAGGACCAGAATTTAAACCTCAGTGTTGAAGAAAAAAGAAAAAGATATTTACTTTTGTGGGTAAACAACGGGCTATATATTGTGGTATGCATGGAAGCTGCACAAAATGAGTAACATTCCAAATTCAAATAAAACTTTTATGTGTATACCAGGCGTGAGCTCTCTCACCTGCTCTCTATTACTCTGTGTGTGTGTGTGTGTGTGTGTGTGTGTGTGTAACACCATACACATTTAAACGACAATGCTTAACTAACAAATGTTCTGTATGACCTCAGTACACTGGGCATAAATGACATCATTTCACCATGATTATGGTGGTTATCCACCCCAGTGAGAACCTGTGCATACCCAAGGTTAATAGGGTCTCAGGTTGAAAACACTGGGGAGCAACTCACCTAAGCATTCAGGAAACAATGAGCTTTTGCATCTAGGAAGTGATAATTCATCACATGAAAAATTTCTTCCAAAAATTGTAGTGCTTGCCGGGCCCGGTGGCTCATACCTGTAATCCTAGCTACCCCGGAGGCTGACAACAAAGTAATGTTCTGCACCTTTCAATTAAAAACAAAACAGGCCAGCCTGGGCACTAAAAAGTCCATGAGACTTTTATCTCCAATTAACCACCAGAATGTGGCACTGTAGCTCAAAGGATAGGGTTGTAGCCTTGAGCTGAAGAACTCAGGGGCACATCCAGGCTCAGAGGTCAAGTCCCATGACCAACAAAGAAAAAAAAAAAAAAAGGAGAAAATAGCAAGGGAAAAGATGATGATCTAAGAAAAGGGGGAATATCCACTGAGTGAGGTCACTGAAAAGATCGAAAACAGTAGATGCCAAATCTAGGGTTCGTGATAAATAGATGGAAGGGCACATTTTCTTTTTTAATCGGAGGAAAAGAAGAAAAGAAGGGAATTATGTGGTTAAGAATTGTGAGAGAAAATAAGGCCATATACGATGACGCTAAATGAAAGGACCTCCAGGATATAGAAACAAAAGCCATGTAATAAGTGATTGTTGTCTTTAATGTACCATGTTATCTCTAATCTCTTTTGATGTCCCTTGGTTATCTCATATTGTTACAGTATTTTACCTTGTTATCTGATATATTGTATATATGCTTATTTGGTTATTTGAAAAATCAGATAGGGAAGGGGGGAAAACAAGATGAGGGGTGAGGGTGGGGGGAGGGAAATGGGAACCAAGACATGAGAAAGGGTATAAATGTTTGTGAAGTAATGCACCTTCTATCTGGTGAATATAATGTAATCCTTCTATTAATTACAATAAAAATATATGTAAATAAAGGATGCCAGGCACTGGTGGATCATGCATGTAATCGTAGCTACTCAGAAAGCTGAGATCTGAGGAGCCCAATTCCAAGCCAGCCCAAGCAGGAAACTATGAGACACTTATCTCCAATAAATTAGTCAAAAAAGCTGGAAGTGGTGCTGTGGTTCAAGGAGCAGAGTAAAAGAAGCTTGGGGATAGGGCCCAGACTCAGAGTTCAAGCCCCAGCACCTGTAAATACAAATAAACAAACTGGGGTTAGGGGCATGGCTCAAGTGGTATAGTCTTCCTGGCAAGCACAAAGCTCTAGTTCAAACCCCAGAACCAGAAAAAAAAAAATCCCAATGTTTCAATTGTGTGTTTAATTGGAAAAACTTCAAAATGGTTTTAAATGTAATAATCATAATAGTTACAATGAAAAGAAAATTATAGGGCTGGAGTTTGGCCTAGTGGTAGAGTGGCTGCCTAACAAGCATGAAGACAGACCCAGGTTCGATTCCTTAGTACCACATACATAGAAAAAGCCAGAAGTGGTGCTATGGCTCAAGTGGTAGAGCTCTAGCCTTAAGACAGTACTCAGGCCCTGAGCTCAAGCCCCAGGACTAGCAAAAAAAAGAAAAGAAAAAAATTGCAAATACAGATGGGAAAAAAATCAATAGTATTAAAAATGTGGGCTTCAGTGGATGGCCTGTCTTAAACTATGTATATTTACCAGTGAAAATGTGTTTAATGTTTTATAATTAAAGTGACTGCTTAGATGGAATCTCAAATTAATGAACTGACATGGGGGAAAGTGTTTTTAAGGGCATTGCCTTTATAATCCTGCTCCTGCTGGCATCATATGTTCCTCTGGGTCCCTACTGGGGTCAAGAGCCGAAGCTCCTCTTCTCTAGGATGCACAGGAACTAGGGGTAATCCTTGTTTATGGTTTGTGGATATGCTAACATAATTGGCTTTCATTCTGTTCACTTAAAGGTTTAAAAGTGAACAATTTCTAATGCTTGTCATGCTCAGCTAAACAGATTTCTGACTACAGATGGTATCTTTACATGAAGATCATTGTAATGTAACGGTACTAATTTAAAAACAAGTTTTTTGAAGCAGCAAAACTAAAAGACATATCTGGTAATGCTACTTCTGCAGACTATGCCAAGATGTAATCAGTGACCTAAAGAAGACAGGAGCTCAATTCTCCCTAGAAAGTCAGTGCCACCTCTACAAGCAGCACTTCTTCAAGCAGTGTGAGCTACGGGCTTCCTGGGTGCTCCTGTCAGTATTTTAGTCTGCAGCCCTAGGCCCAGTTCAAGCTGTCACTTCTGACTGCTCTCAGGTGCCTGCCAAACCATCCTCACTAACTGCACCACCCTCATAATCACACCAAGGTTCAAAATGCTGCTTTGGGCTGCCTAAAACAAGAACACATGATATGTAGAGCTGAGCTTTAAACACCTGTTTTGTTTTGCCCTGCCCTGCTCTCCTCCCCATTCCCCCCTCCCTCTTCTTCTCAGCTGGTTACTCTTGACTGGAGTACCACAAAAATAACCTGTTGGTGCTAAGGTACCATTGATTAGTACTCTCATTTTTACCTCTGAAAAGATTCAAAGAAAAACAGAAATTACCTCCCAATATCGATATGGTTGTTGTTGTTCATTCCCCCTACACACACACACACACACACACACACACACACACACCGACACCCACACCCCGAAAGACACTGATCTACCTGTTGGATAGGTCAAAGCCATCAGAACATACACTAGCATTAACACATGTGTTAATATTCTGCTCCAAACTGCATATGTACAAAAAAAAAAAGCAAGCAACATTTGTTGGGGGTTTTAGTCTTTGGTCCCTCCCGACCCGCAGGAGAGATAGAGAGAACATACCCTGGCCAGGACGAGCCGAGAAAGGAGAGGGCTGGGTACGGGCCATCAGTCGGAAAGGAGAGGGCCGACTGACGGCCCGCACCCAGCCCTCCCTCGCCGGAGGACAATCAGACACATCAGGGAGACCCGTCAAGGCAGGAACTCGTTTATTGAGGAAGTTCATTCAGCTAATATAGGATGCAGGAGCCTATCAGCACAAAGGTGGGCAGGACAGGGAGGTCCACGTGTTTACCCTCACTATAGGTCTCAGCAGAGAGTGATAAAGCAATAACACATTCGTACCCAATGGTAATCAAGTCTCCGCAGAAAGTAATTCACAATACCGACGATATAGCTCAAAAGTTAGGACATGACAGCTCATTTCTTTGTGTGGTTATCTTACTCAGTGATGCAGATTCATGGGCCAGCCTGACCTTGCACTCGGCTCCCAACAAACATTCATAAAAGATCCAGTCAAGAATGTGCTACATGATTTCCATCCTTTAGTAAGCACTATAGGTGGATATTCCTTTTACAGATGAGGACTGATCATTTATCAAGCTTCTCACAAGTATTCTGTAAGAGAAAGTAAACTATAAACCACTTGTCTATGTCAGCTCTCAAGATGTTCACTTTATTTTTAAAACTCACAATACAATATATGCTTATGTAACAAGTCAAACACAGATATGCTAGTGCTTCCTCCCCATCCCAGCTGTACCATCACTCATAGAGCAAAGATGCTACCCTGCCATTTCTTTCTCAAGTAACCATGCACACATAAAAACGTCCTCTTTTCTTCACAAAGTCACTCCATTATATTACTTTGCAGCTTTATCATCTATGACTGAATTACAGGGAGCTTTTCAAATATCAGATAATCGTACCTCATTTTGTAATTGAATGTTATAATCCAAATTTTATTAATCATTTTGTTACAATTCAAATTCTATCTCTCTCTTTTTTTTTTTTTGCTGGTCCTGGAATTTGAACACAGGGCTAAGGCTTTGTCCCTGTACCTCTCTGTGCTCAGGGATAACACTTGAGCCACAGCACCACTTCTGGCTTTTTCTGAGTTGTTTATTGAAGCTAAGAGTCTCATGGGCTGGCTTTGATCACTGCCTCCTGAGTAGCTAGGATTTCAGGCATGAGCCATCCAAATTAGGCTGTTCTTTATGTTTTTGTTATTACAAATAAAACAATTGTAAACTCTTAAGATGCATATCTTTCTAAACTGGAATCTCAATTTCCACATAAATGAATAAATGATGCTGAATGTAATCTTTTATTTTCCATAGATAGCAGGCTACATTTTCAGATGTAAAGAATTCATTCATAGCAGCAATATAAGAAGACTCATTTTCTCAACCTCTTTCCTCCTGGCACAAAAATAATCCCCTCTCATTGGTGGATTAGAATGTTGTTGTATTTCTAATCTTTAAATTATGTCCCTCTTAATCCCCAGATTTTCAATCAAATGGTGACATGAACTGCTATATAACAGTAACAGTATCTCTCTTTCCTACAGTACTGGTAAAGTCATTCCTGTGATACAGAAAAAATTTAGCTGAAATTCCAATGCAAAGCACCAAAGAAAGAAAGAAAAACAAAACTGGGCCATTTTTAAACAGTTCAAGAGCAGGACCAAACTAAAAGACAGGATAAACATGGAAAGCACACTGATTACTTATTATTACTGTATTAACTTATTGCTTTATTAAGACCTACTCTTACAGGGAAGAAAGGAACCCTGCCTGGTGTCTCCTCCACCATATATACAGACATGCAGAATACACACACAGACACACACACCCTGGCAAATAATTCTGCATGTTAAGTGCAACAAGGAAGTGAGAGTCTCATATTGTGAGATTTCATCCCTGAACCTCAGCAGACCATGGGGAACAGCAAGAATGTATAGAAACTTAGGCGATGGCAGATCCCAGCAGTCTCCAGGGGAGTTCCCACTTCAGGAGATTAAGCCTAGATAGGCATTATTGAGAGCAGGACTGAGAAGGAGAACATGAGAAAGAAAGAAACCAATCAGATGAGTGCCTGGAGGTTCATAGGGCAGCTGAGGGGAATGGCCCTTTCAACGAAGAGGAGCCCAGGGCAAGATGGGACAGGATGCCTGGAGGTCAGTGGATAGCCAAGGAAGCAGAAAGGCCTAAGCTAAATGTGGAGCCCACCAGAGTCAGGTAAAAATCCCAAAGTCTGAGGAGATCTGGCTACAGAGAAATGCCACAGGAAGGTTCTTCCACAACAGAGAGGCCCTTGAGCTAAGGATGGAGGATAGTCATCTCCCCTCTCATCACAGATTCTCTTACTGCCAGTTTAGACAAATCCAACTCATCCAAAAATAAATGATAAAATGTAATTCAATATCTAGTCAAAGATGGCATAAGGAAAATGTCCAAGTCCGGCACTGGTGACTCATGCCTGTGATCCTAGCTATTCAGGAGGCTGAGATCTGGCTATTGCAGTTCAAAGCCAGCTGAGCATGAAAGTTTATGAGACTCTTATTTCCAATTAACCACCAGGAAACCAGAAATGGTGCTGTGGCTCAAGTGGTAGAGCACTAGCCTTGAGCTGAAGAGCTCAGGGACAGCACCCAGGCCCAGAGTTCAAGACAATTAACTACCAAAATAGCAAGGAGTGGAGCTTTGGTTTGTATAGCATAGTGCTAGCCTTAAGCAAAAAAGCTCAAAGGCACATAGAACCTAAGTTTAAGCCCAAGAACCAGCACACACACACACACACACACACACACACACACACACACAGTATGTAGTATGTACTGCCAGGGATGGTGACTCATGACTATAATCCCAGCTACTTGGGAAGCAAAGATCAGAAGATTGAGATCTGAGGCCATCCTGAGCCATAAGTTAGCAAGACCCCATGTTTTTCAATAAAGCAAGCATGGTGGTTCACTGTGATCAAAGCTATACAGGAAGCTATAAGTAAGGGGGTCCTGGTCAAAAAAAGGGAGACCATACTTGAAAATTAACCAAAACAGGGCTGGGAGCTTGGCCTAGTGGTAGAATGCTTGCCTAGCATGCACGAAGACCCAAGTTCAATTCCCCAGTACCACATACATAGAATAAGCCAGGAGTGGTGCTGTGGCTCAAATGGTAGCCTTGAGGAAAGCCCAAGGACAGTGTTCAGGCCCTGAGTTCAAGCCCCAGGACTGGCAAAAAAAGAAAACAAAAAAATTGGGCCATAAGCTGGGCACAGTGGCTCATGCCTGTAATCCTAGCTACTCTGGAGGATGAGATCTGAGGATGGTGGTTCAAAGTCAGCCCAGGTGCAAAAGGACTTGCAAGCTGAAGAGCTCAGGGACAGCGCCCAGGCGGAGTTCAAGTCACAGGACCTACACACACACACAAAAAAAGTGTATGATGACACCATTTTATTTATTTTTTATTTTTTTATTTTTTGCCAGTCCTGGGCTTGAGCTCAGGGTCTGAGCACTGTCCTTGGGCTTTCTCAAGGCTAGAGCACTACCATTTGAGCCTCAGCACCACTTCTGGCTTTTTTCTATGTATGTGGTACCGAAGAATTGAACCTGGGTCTTTGTGCATGCTAGGCAAGCACTCTACCACTAGGCCAAACTCCTGGCCCTATTTTTATTTTTTGAAATTTACCTCAAAATAAAACAACAGATGGAGAAACTGCTGATAAAGCAACCATAGCAAAATGCTGATGGCAGAATTTAGGTGATGTGTACATATATATATGTGTTCATTAGAATCTTTCAACTTGGTCAAACAATACAAGATCAGAAACCTAGCTAGAGACAATATGTTTAGATAATTACTGTCTTTTGAAAGTGAGGAACTGTGTAACTGTAAAATACTGAGAGAAGAATCTGGGTGGTTTACACAGAGGAGATATAGAAGCCAAATGTTCTTAAGCTGGATTTAATTTTCTTTCTTTCTTTCTTTTTTTTTTTTTTAAGCACCAAAGTCTTCTTACATTGCCCAGAAAGTCCTAGAGCCTTTGGGCTCAAGCAAAGGCTCCTGCCTCAGCCTCCTGATTAGCTGGAACTACAAGTACACATCACTGTACTCATCTTAATTTTTTTTAAAAAAAAACACATGCCATCAGGTGCTACCCAGCATAGACATTATATATGAATTTACAGGCCATGCATCAGTCTTCCTCATTTTTTTTCCAGTCTTGGAGTTTGAACTCAAGGTCTGAGAACTGTCCTTGGCTCTACCACTTGAGCTACATCATGCACTTCTGGCTTTTTCTATGCATGTGGTATGAAGGAATTGAACCCGAATCTTTGTGCATCCTGGGCAAGCACTCTACCACTAGGCCACACTCCGGCCCTATTTTGAGTATTTCCCACAAGTATTTTCCGGGACAAAAGAATAAGGAAGCAGGGCGGGGAGAGTATGGCCTAGTGGTAGAGTGCTTGCTTAGCATGCACAAACTCCCTTGGTTCCATTTCTCAGTACCATGTACACAGAAAAGCCGAAAGTTATGCTGGGGCTCAAATGGTAGAGCTCTAGGATTGAGAAAAGCCCAAGGACAGTGCTCAGGCCCTGAGTTCTGGCCCCAGGATTGACAAAATAATAATAATAATAATAATAATAATAATAAATAATGGTTATGGTCAAATACATTTCTAGTAACAAGTGCCTTATTTACAATTAACTTATTTACAATGAACAATTTACAGTGTAAATGAGACTCTAGTTTGTAGTGTGTGCATATATATACATATATATGATGTGGTTCTTGAACTCAATGTCTGAGCACTGTTCCTGAGCTTTTTTTCCCGCCCCCCTTTAAGGTTAGAATTCTACCATATGAGCCACAACTCCATTTCTGAAGTTAACAGTGGGTTGAGTCTCACAGACTTTCTTGCCCCAGCTGGCTTTGAACAATCCTCAGATCTCAGCCTCCGGAGTAGCTTAAGGGTTACAGGCCTGAACAACGGGTGCCCCTGAGTTTAGTTTTCAGTATATTTTGAAGATCAAAACATTTGCCTCCAGTTTTACTTAGCCTCCTCCAACACACCCGTGCTGAAGGACACCACACCACACCACGCCTACCCTCTAGAGCACCCCACTTTTCCCATCAAAGGTAGTATATCTCTAAGCTTCACGTGGTGATGGCTTTCTGAGTAGCCGAAAAATGGAGGCAACTCCTGCCTTACACAGAGCCATCATGAGGATGCTAAATGTGTGAAGATCCTGGGGTTGACAGGACACACGGATCTTCTTCGGATTATATGTCATCCTAGACAAAGCTCCTATGAAAGAATTAGGAAGCATGTTTTTTGGCTGGTGTCATTTGACTGTCCTAAGGATGGAACGGCTAGCATGAAAACAGACTATCCTCACAAATCAGAAAAGCACTGGTCTTTCTAGGGTCTGGGGCCTTTAGAAGCGACACAGCACAAATGGCCGGGGGATGAAGCGGGGGGGGGGGGGGGGGGCAGGGGAAGCCGGGCGCAACTCCTTACGGCCTATGGCTGCTCCTCGTCCCAGGCCCTACCCTACCGGCTCACCGCGGGTCTGAGCAGCTCGGCCCGCCTCTAGCGCTAGTCTTCCCAGGAAGGCGGGTCCCGGCGCCTCCTCCACCCCCACCCCGCCCCGAGGGTGGACTGGGGGCTTTGTTCCGGGAGCTGTCTCCCGCCACAAAACCAGAGTGCGGAGTATCACCGCACGCCCCACTTGGAAATGTGCAATGGCGCCCTTGGAAGTTGACTTTTGGGGAGTCAGCTAGGAGATCCCTAAGCTTAAACACCTGATAAAGCACAGAAACGCCACGGGACGGCCTCCTGCCATGAGCGCCTGGAGACGGGCGGCTCCCTCCCGCGCAGGCGGGTCGCGCGGGCTCCGCTGGGCGCGCAGGCGGCGGGGCGGGGCCCGCGAGCCCGGGGTCCGCACGTGGCGGCGACTACTCTCCCCGCCCAGCCGGGCCCTCCAAGGGCCCAGTGCGCCCGCGGGAACGAGGAGTGCGGCGGATTCTCCCCCCAGAAGGTGTTTTAACCTCGGGGCCCGAGTGCTGGCGGCTGGGGAGGGTGAAGGGAAGGGTGCGGCGAGGCGCGAAGGTTTCCCGCGCGGGGCCTGCGGGGTGGAGGCTCTGGGGCCGGAGGAGGGAGGCGGGCCGGAGGAGTGACCTGTCCACAGAGAGGTTGGCGCGGCCGGCGAAGACGCAGAAGGCTGAACGACTAGAATGGGACGGTACCTCAAATGGCGGGCTGAAGAAGGCTTCCCGAGCTAGGTCTCCCGTGGACGACGGAGCCGGCTGCGACCCGCCTCCTGTGCCCGCGGCTCCGCGCGGCCGTGCGCCGGGAACGCACGAGGTCCGCGGGCCGCCGACTCCGTGTTTACATTCCGCGGCCGCTCCACGTTGTGCAGCCGTCCCCGCCTGCCATTGGCTCGCTCCTCAGCCGAAATCTCGCCCCGCCCCCGGGGGCGTGGCCTCCTGGTACCCCGCGTCTCCGGGGAAAGTGTTGGGCTCCCCACGGCTTTGGGTGGGAGGGGGGGACAGAGCAGCGTGCACCCCGGAGTGGCCACTATTCAGTCCCCCGTCGGTGCCGCTTCCCGAGAGCCTGGCGCGGGGATGGACCGCAGGCTTGACACCCCGGTGACTGGCGGGTTACAGTGGGAGGAGACGGGAGCGAACTGGCGGGAGATGCGGGAGCCCAGCGGCGGGAAGCCGGCCCCTGAGGTGGAGCTTCCCCGCGACCGCGCGAGCGCGCAGGCGGGCGGGCGGAGCAGAGGCGGTGGGGCTCCGGCCTGGGCGCGCGGGATCAGCAGCGCCGGGAGGCGCGCCGGCGCACACTGAGGGCAGGGCGCGGCGCGCGGGCGGGTAGGAAGAGCGGGCGGGGGAGGGGAGCGCGCAGTCGGAGGTGTCAGTCTGTGGCGCATGCGTGCGGGGCGGTCCTGGCCCGGCCTATATATTGGGTTGGCGCCGGCGCCAGCTGAGCTGAGCTGTACCGTGGCGGGTCTGGAGGTGAGCGGGAGCGGGGTGCTTTGGGGCGGGGGATGGGGCGATGCGGGAGGAAAGGGATCCCCACTGGGCCACTCCATCCACCCCATGGAGGCTTGGGAGAAAGAGGGAGAAAAAAAAGGAGGGATCGTGGAGAACTAGGTGATTGGGGGTGTTGAGTCCCCGAGTTCCGTGCCTGGACAGGGTCCCCAGGCTGGAAACCGGGAGGCGACGTGGGGGAAGGGGGTCTCCCCTAACTGGGGAGCCACGGAAAAGCTCCTCATCCGCCGGCTTCTACTCCCCTTTGGGGCGCTCTCCCGTGGGAGGAAGGATGGAGTCTGGGTCTCCTTTACCGGGAGGAAAACCCTCCGGCAGCAAAGTGCCCCTTCTTGAACTCTTCTTCCTCCCCTCGCCCCCAGACCCGTCTAGAGTCGGGGTCCCGTGCCCTGCAGCGGGCGGCGGCCGGGCGGCGGAAAGGGGCCTGGAGGACGTGACACCAGGCTGTTCCTCCGCCCCCTGCCTCCCCGCCGCCGCCGCTCTCCAAATTGGCGCGGAACCGGCTTCTCCTCAGCCTCTGGCCTCCGCCTCCCCCCCTCTCCGCCGCCCGTTCTGGACCCGGGGTGGGAACTGGGGGACGCTGCCCTCGTCCCATTCTGAGGATACCATGGAGAAGGTGGAAGACCAGAAAACCTCGTTTAGGGGAAACCTGCTTCTCTGTGCGTCCAGGGTGCTTTTGTGAATTTTGGAGAGCCTCGCTTCCCAGGTGTCCATTTAGTTGAGGGAATGCAGGCGTGTGAGCAGAATTAAATGACCGTGAGATGACAGAGTGCAGAAGACAGCCCGGGCCACCTTCTGAGGGACTTTGGCTGTAACCTCTCTGAGTCGGCTCTCATCTATCTGCACTGGGAGACTATGAATGGCAATGTACTTGACTCTGGGTTTTCTTCTCTTCCATTCAGAGGCTTCATACTCCTAAAAGAAGAGAATGTCAAGACGCAGGTAACATTATTTGTCTTGGAAACATGTTTCAAAATTAAGTGCTGCTTTTGAAACCTGTGACTTAACTAAACTTCCTTCTTAAAAATTCACCACAGTAGCCGTTTACAAGCTAAGCAGCAAGCCCAGCCCAGACAATCTGACTCCCCACAAGAACCCCAGATCTTCCAGGTCAAGAAGAGAAAAACTGCACAGGTGATTTAAGGAGAAATAGGGAGGGAAGGAGAAGAGAGACTTCTGTATTGGGACCCTAGTTTACAAAATGGTCTTTTCTATTTTCCAGGATGTCAAAAAGAGAAAAGAGGAGCAGGTCACCAAGAAACATCAGTATGAGATTAGGGTAATGCAGATCAGGGCTGGGAGGGTTTGGGGAGAAAATTGAAGAAGGTGAATAAGAGTTAGAAATGTGTCTGATGACCTGCAGTACAAAGGTTACCCAGACATTCATACTTTCATTGCCCCAGAGGTCAGAAGGAAAGGAGAGTTTCTTTTGTTTTTTAAAGTACATGAATCCTACTACAGCTGCACTGTAAGCTGCCTGCAGCAGGTAGTTCCTTTTGATAAGTCCCTGACCCTTGAAGCTGCCTGATCTACCAGGGCCCGCTTAATCTGTCCAATATACTGCTCTTTGTTCCTTCTCAGACTGTAGTAGAGGGTCCTAATAGCTGCTTCAGCATAAATAGGCTGTGAGATCACTGACAGCTTGGCATCAAGCCCTTTGCTACCTCTTCTTCCTCTGAGTTGTTCAAAACCCAACATTAAAGAAAGGGTTCCATAAGCATTGATTGCATCTTTATAAAGTTCTGTCCTCAAATATCAGAAAAGGCCTAACTTAAGAAGATCTTTCAAAAGTGACCCTGTTGATATTAATACAGAGAACTGCAATTTCTTTTTCTACTAACACAATTGGTATTTTGTATTACAAATACATTTGGTTATTCTCCTTTAATACCCGACATATTACCAAAATTGTATTTTATTGACTAAAACATGTGTGAAGATTAGTGATGAACTATATGAGCTCCATGCCAATGGCTCATGCCTATCCTTAACTACTCAAAGGGCTGAGATCTGAGGATTGCTGTTCAAACTAATCCAGGCAGAAAAGTCTGTGGAGATTCTTACCTCAAGCAAAAAGTTAGATATAGAGCTGTGGTTCAAGTGGTAGAGCACCAGACTTGAGAAAAAAAAAATCAAACTAAGAGACATCTAGGCTCTGAGTTCAAGCCCATGTACAGCGCACACAAATACAGAAGCTGTATGGTGCTTCAAATGAAATGTGAATGTAAAATTAGCTAGATTGTCAACTTCTACGAGGTTGTTTGGAAATATTAGCCTTCAGTTATGAAAAATCCAGAAAAAAGGTAAAGTTTCTTATTGTACAAATAAATGTGTTTGTTTGTTTTTTTCAATGACAGAATTGCTGGCCACCTGTATTATCTGGGGGAATCAGCCCTTGTATTATCATTGAAACACCTCATAAAGAAATAGAAACAAGTGACTTCTCCAGATTCACAAATTACAGATTTAAAAATCTTTTTATTAATCCTTCACCTCTGCCAGAATTAAGGTAAGAAAAAGTTCAATTGGTTCAATGATAAAAATGTTGGACAACTCAAAACAATGTCATCTGTTATCTTTGACCTTTGTAATAAAAGAGAACTTGCAAAAACTTACTTCCTTTATTAGTAACTTGGCCTAAATCATTCTCTGAGAGTAGAGCTATTTGCAAGTGTCATGGTTATTTAAAATCTTGATTCAATATTTTTGCTTTCTTACTGAGTACTATAGACTCAGCAGAATTCATTTGCATCTTTACTGGTATTTAAATAATTTTCCTAATATGAAATAGCATGACAGTATTTTCACTTGATCAGCTCTATTCCTTACTGAGTTTACTGACCTTGTCTTCCCCTAGTTTATGATGGACAGTGTTACAAGACATGTAGAGTACCTTCTAGTTTTATAAGAAAATTAATGGAATCATCTACTTAAGTGTTTAAGCTATATTCCCCTAAATTTTTTTTTTTTTGGTCAGTCCTGGGGCTTGAACTCAGGGTTTGGGCACTATCCTTGAGCCTCTGTGTGCTCAACACTAGTATTCTACCACTTGAGCCATAGCACCACTTATGGCTTTTTCTGAATAGTTTAGTGAAGGTAAGAGTCTCATGGACTTTCTTGCCTGGGTTGGCTTTGAACCATGATCCTCATGTATCTGTCTCCTGAGTAGTTAGGATTATAGGCATGAGCCACTGACACCTAGCCCTCACCTAAAGTATTTTCCTACTTTACTCACTATTCATTCTGCTGTTGATGATCTGTTTATACTTGTCTTCATTGTAATCATGCTTTAAATATTAAAGTTTTTAGGTTGTGAATAAGAAATTTTTTGTGTAAATTATAAAAGAGAAGCCAGTAGCGAATGGCTCTGCCTATAATCCTAGCTTCTCAGGCTGACATCCATAGGATTCAGGTTCAAGGCCAACCTGGGCAGAAAAGGCTTGGAGATTGCATTCCTAAAATAACAAGTGGCATTGTGACTCAAAGTAGTAGAGCACTAGCCTTAAGTGAAAAAACTCAGGGACAGTGCCCAGGCCTGGACTTAAAGCCCCATGACAGATGAGGGGTTGGGGGCGGAGGAAGAAATCAATAACAAGAAAAAAATAAGCTGGACTGGAGGTGTGATTTAAGTAGAACACCAGCCAAGGTATCATAAGATCCTTGTATAACCCCCCCCCCAAAAAATACAGGATATGTCAAAGCAATCTCAATTTACCAATGTAAATGATCATAGCCCCAAGTAATCCAAACTAGTAAGGATTTGAATACCTACAAGCCTTGGTCTTCGTTCTTAAGGGGGGTTAAAAAAAAGGCTTAAAAATTAAGATAGAAGCCAGGTACAGAAGCTCACGCCTGTAATCTTAGCTACTATGAACCTCTGAGGATCAAGGTTCAAAGCCAGCCTGGGCACTGAAGACTGAAAGACTCTTATCTCTGATTAATCATTAGAAAAGGGGAAGTGGATCTGTGGCTCAAAGGGTAGGGCAATATCCTTGAACTAAAGAGCTCAGGGACAATGCCCAGGCCCAGTTCAAGCCCCAAGACAGAGAAAAAAAACAATAAGATAAAAAAATTAACATAGAGCTGGGCACTGTAAGATATAGCTCACATCTATAATCCTACTTACTCAGGAGACTGACATCTGAAGATCATTGTTCAGAGCCAGCCCAGGCAAGAAAGCCTGTGAGACTATTAAGCATCAAAATAGCCATAAGTAAGGCTGTAGGTCAAGTGGCAAAAATGCTAATACAGTTTAAAGTCCTAGACAGTGCCCAGGACATGAGTTCAAAGAGTAGGACTGTCCAAAAAATTTTAATTTTTCTAGTAGAAATATCTAATGCTTTCAAGTTCTAGTTGAAAGTTGAATTTTAATGCCTGAGTTAAGCCGAGCACTGGTGGCTGACACCTATACCTAGCTACTCAGGAGGCTGAGGTTTGAGAATCATGGTTCAAAGCCAGCCTGGGCAAGAATGTCCATGAGATTGTCTCCCATTAACCACCAGAAAATGAGAAGTGAAACTGGCTCAAAGTAGTAGAGTACTAGCCTTCAATAAAAGAGCTCAGGATCAGCACTCAGGACCTGAGTTCAAGTCCCGCAACCGACCAAAATATATATATATATATATATATATATATATATATATATATATATATATATATGTGCGCACGTGTGTGTATCAGAGTTAGTGTTATGCTGTGTAAACACCTTGTATACTGAGTAGATCCCACAAGTTAAATTACATAATTACATGTTTTTTCTTTTTCCTATAGCTGGGGATGTTCAAAGGAGGTTTGGCTAAACATGTTACAAAAGGAAAGCAGATATGTACATGACAAACATTTTGAAGTTTTACATTCTGACTTGGAACCACAGATGAGGTCAATACTTCTAGACTGGCTTTTAGAGGTAAGTTCCAGGAGTAAAAATTTCTTCTGTATTATGGATAAACATTTAGATGTTTTCAACTTTTGTGCTTTCCATGTACCCTTTGGATATGTTGTCCATTGCCAACAAGTAACTATCAGTACATAATGACAGGACTCCAATTTATGATTTTGCTCTTAAGAAAATTTCAGGGCCGGGAGTTTGGCCTAGAGGTTAAAGTGCTAGCCTAGCATGCATGAAGACCCGGGTTCGATTCCTTGGTACCACATACATAGAAAAAAGCCAGAAGTGGTGCTGAGGCTCAAGTGGTAGAGCTCTAGCCTTGAGAAAGTCCAAGGACAGTGTTCAGGCCCTGAGCTCAAGCCCAGGACTGGCAAAAAAAAAAAAAAAGAAAATTTCATATTCCACTTTTTTGCATAAAATCCTTCTGACACAGTTTACATATAATCCAAACTCAGCTCCTTTATGTGTGGATATTGCTGTGTGCTAGTCTTTGTTTCAGATGTCAAGGGTATTCAAAAAGAAAGGAATGTATAGTTGAATGTTTTGAGTACTGCTATAGAAAGGAACTGGTTTAGGGCCTTCATATTTTCTCTTCTTTATTACCAAAATAAAATTATGAATCTAATTTCTATACTCTAAACCATAAGGATTTGGATACCCACAAGTCCTAAGCCCTCCAAGGTTCTATATAAGGTTTCCAGTATAATATATTCATTCCTATTCCTTTTAGAAACACATTATACCAACTTAAGGGAATAATAGTAATCCTTAAATCCCTATGTATCTGTATTAGCGTTTTCTCTCAGTCCCCATTTCCTTTCTCAAAGAAAAGTTAAAACTATATAATGTCCTAGACTTTTAGTAGTCATAAAGGTAATTTATTTTTGCCATTTTTTTTTTCATTTTTGGCCCTGGAGATTAAACATAGGAACAATGAACACTTAAAAATACTAGTTTATGGGGCTGGGAGTTTGGCTAGTGGTAGCATGCTTGCCTAGCATGCACGAAGACCTGGGTTCGATTCCTCGGTACCACATACATAGCAAAAAGCCGGAAATGGTGCTGAGGCTCAAGTGGTAGAGCTCTAGCCTTGAGAAAGTCCAAGGACAGTGCTCAGGCCTTGAGTTCAAGCACAGGACTGGCACACACACACAAAAATACTAGTTTATTATCTTAATAGCTTACATGAGAAAAATGCTAACATCAATAGATACAAAAGTTATCTTTTGGAATTCATTCTTCATTTTAAAATACGTAGGGGGCCAGGAGTTTGGCCTAATAGTAGATTGCTTGCCTGTCATGCACAAAGACCCACGTTCAATTCCTCAGTACCACATACATAGAAAAAAGTCGGAAGTGGTGCTGAGGCTCAAGTGGTAGAGCTCTAGCCTTGTGAAAGTCCCAGGGGAGTGCTCAGGCCCTGAGCTCAAGCACAGAACTGGCAAAAAAATAAAATATGTAGGGAAGTAGGTATAGATTTAACTCATGTTTAGGAACTCATATTTCTGTCCTGTTTCCTCATTTTCAAAAAGATAGGTAATAGCACCAGTTTTGTGGAGTTCTTTCTTGGCTCTGGAAATCATTCAGTGTAGAAATAACATACACTACATACACCATTATTATATTGAATAGTGAAACATTAGGGAAATTCCATCTAAAGTCAGGGACAAGATTTTGTTGTCAATGTTAGTGCCCTATGCTCTTAGCCAGTGCAGTAAAATAGAAAAAGTAACTGAAGTAAAAATGTGAGAAAATTGTAAAACAACAAGAAAGGAAATAGATTCATCAATACATGTTGGTTTTTCTGTCTCATACTCTAGCATACTAAAAAGCAAAGTTTGGCTTAAATGTTTTCTAAAGTCTGGTGTGTGAAAGGATTTTCAAATTTGGAGAGAAATTCTGAAGATAACATTTAAATATTTGGATTCTTCTTTAGGTATGTGAAGTATATACACTCCATAGGGAAACATTTTATCTTGCACAAGATTTTTTTGATAGATTTATGTTGACACAAAAGGATATTAATAAGAATACACTTCAACTCATTGGAATTACCTCATTATTCATTGCTTCCAAACTTGAGGTAAGTTATTACAATTAATCTCCAGAAAACCAAGTGGTGCTGTGGCTCATAATGGTAAAGCATTAGCCTTGAACCTAAAAAGTAAAATAGGATAGTGCCCAGGCCCAATGTTCAAACCCCATGACCCACCCCCACCCCCAAAAAAAAGCTATGACTATCATCTGTATATGTGATTATAGCTCATGGTTCAAAACAGCAGTTTGTTTAAAAAAAAAAAACAACCAGGGCCAGGAGTTTGGCCTAGTGGTAGAGTGCTTGCCTAACATATACAAAGACCTGGATTCAGTTAGTACTGAATACATAGAAAAGGCTGGGAGTGGTGCTCTGGCTCAAGTGGTAGAGCTCTAGCCTTTAGAAAGCCCAAGGATAGTGCTCAGGCCCTGAGCTCAAGCCCCAGAACTGGCAAAAAAAAAAAAAAAGCTAGGCAATATGGCTCATGCCTGTAATCTTACCTACTAGGGAGGCTGAGGTCTGAGGATCATGGTTCAAAGGCTGCTCCAGCACTAAAGACTGAGACGCTCCTCTCCAATTAACCACTAGAAAACCAGAAATGGCTTTGAGGCTGAGGGCACTAGCCTTGAGCTGAAGAGCTGGGGAACAATGCCAAGTCCTCACGACCAACCAACTGCTTCCCCCCCCCCCAAAAAAAAAGTCAAACGTAATAAACGTTCTTTTGGGTTACAAAATGGTCAGCCCAACTGAATGTCTAATGGTGTCAACTGTCTAATGCTAACTCTTCTCTGACCTAAGACTTTCCTTCTTCATAACTATCTTCTACTCTGCTTAAACAATACATTATGAATACCAATAATACTTTTTGCAGCTGGCATCATTTGAGGGTGGGAGGATTTTGAATATTAATATTCTAAAGTATTTTTCTTCCAAATGTATTTTTTATCATTTGTCTTTAGTCTTTTATCATATATGACAGTTCTCTTCTAATATTTCGATCATTCTAATTATTTTTTATTAAAGAATTTAACATTGATCATTCTAATTATTTTATGAACTGTCCAGACATGTCTCACCAGACAAAATATACAAAGAATTTTTTTGGGGGGGTACTAGGAATTAAAGCTATGATCTTACCGATGCTAGGCAAGCACTCTACTACTGAGCTACATACCAGGCAATTTTAAAGCAAGTTTGTTTTCTCACTGAAAGAAATGGAGATAGCCAGGTGAGGTGGCTCACACCTATAATCCTTGCTACTTAGGAGGCTGAGATCTGAGGATCAAGGTTCAAAGCCAGCCTGAGCACTAACGTCCTTGAGATGCTTATCTCCAGTTAAACCGTCCTTGAGATGCTTATCTCCAGTTAATCACTACAAAATAAGAAGTGAAGTTGTGCCTCTAGGGGTAAGGCAGTAGCCTTGAGCTGAAGAGCTCAGGGACAATGCCCCAGGCCCAGGGGTAGGGTGGTAATCTTGAGCTGAAAAGCTCAGGGACAGTGAGTGCCTAGGCCCAGAGATCAAGCCCTATGACCCACCAAACAAAAAAAAAAAAAAGGAAAAAGAAATGGATATATGGGCCCAGGAGTTTGGCCTACTGGTATAGTGCTTGCCTAGCATGCATGAAGACCCAGGTTAGATTCCTCAGTACCACATACATAGAAAAAGCTGGAAATGATGCTGTGGCTCAAGAGGTAAAGCTCTAGCTTTGAGAAAGCTCAAGGACAGTGCTCGGGCCTTGAGTTCCAGCCATGACTGGCAAAAAAAAGAAAGAATGGATGCATGTTTAATATTCAAAGTCAATAGGAAAATGAGGCTTAGTAACGGTTACCAGTTTAGATACAAGGTATGAAAAATGTCAAATATAAATTTTCTGCTATGTAAGAATTTTTCTGGAATTTCTTCGAATGTGAAGCTATATTTAAACTATCTGTGATTTGTATCTCAACTGCTTAATTTTAAATTTCCAATTTAAAGGAAATCTATGCTCCAAAACTCCAAGAGTTTGCTTATGTCACTGATGGTGCTTGCAGTGAAGAGGATATCTTAAGGATGGAACTCACTATTTTAAAGGTAGTAACTGTGTCCTTATTTCTACTTGGAACTTAATAATTGTTACGTACTTCTTAACAGTAGGATTGAACCTCAAAAACCAGTATAGCCAAATCTAAACTTTTAATGTATTAGCACCTAGTTCTAAAAAGTTAATCCAAACAGTGGCACTGACCAGGGGAAATGGCTCGTGCCAGCTATTTGGGAGGTGAAGGAGAGGATTGTGGATTAAAAGGCATCTCTGACAAAATGAACAAGACTTTTAACAGTTATATCACATGTGGTGGTACTTCTAATCCCAGATATGATGGTAGCCATATGTAGAAAGATGGCGGTCTCAGGCTGGGGAAAAACCCCAAGACTGAAAATAACTAAAGCAAAAAATGAACAGCAGTAGGCAGATTGCCTACTAAGCAAATAGAAGCCCTTAACTTCAAACCCTGTACACCTTACACCTGGTGGTGGTGGGGGGGGACAGACATGACATTGGTTTACGGCTGGGAGGGAAATTTACTTAACCTCTAAACTGTACTCTATAATGGGGTATATGAGAACATTTGTTAACAGGCATTTTTAAATTTTATAAACAGGCTTTAAAGTGGGAACTTTGTCCTGTAACAGTCATCTCCTGGTTAAATCTCTTTCTGCAAATTGATGCTGTTAAAGATGCTCCTAAAGTTCTTCTACCTCAATATTCTCAGGAAACATTCATTCAAATAGCTCAGGTACTGATACTGTTCTTGAATATATGCTGATGTTAATTAAAGATGTCTAATGTATAATCCTTAACTATACAACAAATGGTATATTGAATTATTTTTAACTACTTACACAACTTTTTGGGGGCCAGTCCTGGGGCTTGAAATCAGGGCCTAGAGACTGTCCTTGGGTATTCTCAAGGCTAATACCCTACTACTTGAGCCACAGCACCACTTCAGGCTTTTTTTTTATGTATGTGGTACCAAGGAATCCAATCCAGAGCTTCATGCATGCTAGACAAGCACCCTCCCACTAGGCCAAGCTCCTGGCCCCTTTTTTTCCTTTTCTTTGGCAATCCTGAGGCTTAACTTAGGTCCTGGACAATGTCCTTGAGCATTTTTGCTCAAAGTTAGAGCTCTATTTCTTGAGCCACAGCTCCAATTTTGGCTTTTTCATAATCAATTGGAAATAAGTCTCAGATTTTTCTGCCCTTGTTGGCTTCTGTAATCCTCAGATCTCTCTCCTGAGAAATAAGGATTACAGGTGTAAGCCATGGGCTTTGTTTTTATAGTTGTTTTTGTTTTTGTTGTTTTTTTCCAAGCTAGCCTGGAAACAGCCTAAACTCTCTTGGTTAGCTGGGGTCACAGGTATACAACAGTTACTGGTTGAGATGGGGGTCTTGTATACTTCTTTCCTGGACTGGCCTTGAACCAGTCTTCTTGATGCTATTTCCTAAAAAGCTAGGATCACGCTCTGAGCCACTAGTATCAAACCAGAATTTTGTGTTTTATCTTATATATGCAAATATTCAAAAATATTGGAAGGGAGGTGGCAAAACACTCCAGGTATCGTCTTTTTATTATTGTTTTATTAAAGAATTTCTTTTTTTTTCTTTTCTTTTTTGCCAGTCCTGGGCTTTTTTTTTTTTTGTATGTATGTGGTACCGAGGAATCGAACCCAGGTCTTTGTGCATGCTAGGCAAGCACTTTAACCACTAGGCCAAACTCCCGGCCCCTAAAGAATTTATTAACATTGATTTTTACATCATATTTCAAATGATGTGTTTAACGAACAAGAAGGGAATCTCTATATACAATCACTGGCACTTAGATTTTAGAACCTAATCAAAATTAGGCTGAGGGTTTGAAGTCTATTTTTAAATGGCAATCCTGAGACTTGAACTCGGAGCCTGGGCACTATACTTGATGTTTTTACTCAAGGCTAGCACTCTACCTCTTGAGCCACAGCTCCACTTCTAGTTTTTTGGTGGTTAATTCGAGATGAGTTTCACAGGCATTTCTGCCCGGGCTGGCTCTGGATGCAGTTCTCAGATCTCAGCCTTCTGAGTACTTAGGACTATTGGCTTATGAAAGCCGGGCATGGTGGCTCAGGTGGCTCACTCCTGTAATCCTAGCTACTCAGAAGTTGAGATCTGAGGATCAAGGTTCAAAGCCAGCCCAGGCACAAAAGGACCTGAGACTCTTATCTCCAGTTAACCTTTAGAAAATGGGAAGTGGGGCTTGGCTCAAGGGTAGGGTGGTAGTAACCTTGAGCTGAAGAGATCAGGGACAGCAACCAGGCCCAGAGCTCAAGCCCCATGACCCACAAAACAAAAGATAGGCGCCAGTCACCACTGGCAGATTTTTTTTGGGGGGGGTGGGGGGTGTCATGGGGCTTGAACTCTGGGCCTGAGCCCTGTCCCTGAGTTCTTCAGCTCAAGGCTACTGCCCTAGACCTTGAGCCACTGTGCCCGGCTCAGGCCTTCTTGATATGCAGTACTTAAAATGTGTTGACAAGATTTCCTTCTCCTTTCTACACCAGTCCCCATTGGTCTAGTCCCAACTTTTAACTGGACCATTATCTATGGAGTTTAAATAATTGTTTTGTGTATTTCCTGAATTTAAATGTATTAAGATTTAAAGTTTTGGGGACCCGGAGTTTAGTGGTAGAGTGCTTGCCTAGCATGCATGAGGACCCCAGTTCGATTCCTCAGTACCACATACATCGAAAAAAGCCTCAAGTGATAGAGCTTTAGCCTTGAGAAAGTCCAAGGACAATGTCCAGGCCCTGTGTTCAAGGCCCAGGACTAGAAAAAAAAAAGTTGAAAGTTTTAGTTTGAATAAATAGCCTGTAGTGTTCATCCTAAAACCCTTTATGACTTTACCTAGAACTCTTTTTGGATAAAGAATGAGAGCTTGTAGTGTTTATCCTTCTGAACTGAATTACTTACATATTTTGCCTTTTCTTTTGTTAGCTTTTAGATCTGTGTATTCTATCCATTGACTCATTAGAGTTCCAGTACAGTATATTGGCTGCTGCTGCCTTATGCCATTTTACCTCCATTGAAGTAGTTCAGAAAGCCTCAGGTAAGGCTGTATGTTTTGTTACACTCTTATCTGTTCATAACTTTTAATGTGATTACAAGCTGTGAACTAAAGCTTGCCAAACATGAATTTAAGAATTTTGCAGATTGGAGCTGCCTAGTGGTAGAGTACTTGCCCAGCATGCACTAAGACCTAGGTTCAATTATTCGGTACCACACACATAGAAAAAAGCCAGAAGTGGTGTTGTGGCTCAAGTGGTAGAGCTCTAGTTTTGAGAAAGCCCAAGGGCAACCCTAAGTACAAGCCCCAAGACTGTTTTTTGTTTTTAAAGTGGCAGAGGCAGAGTTCTTGCCTAGCATGCACAAAGTCCTGGATTTGATTTCTTGGTATCACATACACAGGAAAAGCCAGAAATAGTGCTGTGGCTTAGGTGGTAGAGCAGTAGCCTTGAGAAAGCCTAAGGACAGTGCTCGGGCCCTGAGTTCAAACCCCACAAAACAAAAAGAATTTTGCAGATTAGTGGTTACCTTCCTTTCTGTTAGATGTACTTTATAATCCTCAGTGTATCTCCACAAATAAAACGAGGACAGTTATTCTGCTCTACAGTTAACAAATAAAATGGAAATGATTAAATCTGAGTACTGATTATTAACTCTAAAGTTCTTCTGTCCTTTAAGATACTTAACAGAATAAACATAATTTGAGAAGTCTGTTGTGATTTACGATTCTTTAATTTTGAAGGCAGATGCCAAACACATTAGGTATTATGTATGTCAATTTCTCATGTACCACCTTTCTGTTTCCCAAACTTAAAATCTAGGTTTGGAATGGGATAACATCTCAGAATGTGTAGACTGGATGGTACCTTTTGTCAATGTGGTAAAAAGTGCAAGTCCAGTGAAACTGAAGACTTTTAAGAAGATACCTATGGAAGACAGACATAATATCCAAACGCATACAAACTATTTGGCTCTGCTGGTATGTTTGTTGTAGGGTTTTCTTGGGTTTTTGGCCTTGCTATCATGTTCTGAAACTGACAGTGAAGGTACTACCTACAATACTGTACTGTACTATACTTTACTGTATTATACTATACTGGGAATCGACGGGCACACTGATTTCAAATGTAAAGATAAAATTACACTCACGTTAAATCAAGACTTCTGAGCGCCAATTAAAACTCACAACACACAATGTTAGGCAGTTTAAACAACTGAAATCTTAGTATATGACTATTATCCACAGTTGCAAAAAATAGAGATCATTAGATTGGGTCTGACTACTGCCAAACAGCTACCCCAAAGTCTGGCTTGACTATTTTACTTTGTCCTTGCATTGTTAGTTACTAATTGCTGCATTTTTTTTAATACACATACAGGAGGAAGCAAATTATGTAAACACTTTCAGAAAAGGACAGTTGTCACCAGTGTGCAATGGAGGCCTTATGACACCGCCAAAGAGCACTGAAAAACCACCAGGAAAACACTAAAGTTTTTGACAAAGCCAACAAGTTGGAACTGACCAAGCATTGGGCAAAAATGTCATACATCCGAACTAAAGAATTATAGGAAAATAAGTGCGGTGATTGCCAATTTAAAAATTCCACCTCTGTTATTTTTAGAGCCACTTAAAATTGGCATGAAAGAAACTTACTTTCTGAATTAGCTGTTAAACAGCAGGACTTGTTTACAAAAGATGACTTCATTCACAAGGTTACTGAATAGCCTGCCATAACTTTTGCCATGGCAATTATGGGTTTTTGTTTGGGAATCCAGTGTTAAAATTCTTGGATTATCAAGATAAATGTATCATTGGAGTTTGGGGCTAGACATCTGCTACCTTACAAGAGTAGGTAAGTGATACAATACTTTGAACCTAGCTTTTAAGATTCTCAGAATTCCCATCTTGACGAGTGCAATCTGCTTACTGAAAATAAAATTTAAACTTGTTTACAAAGATTTATTTTGTAATAAGGTGACTAATTTATCAGAAGTGCTATATAACAAGCTATGATAAAACTTGAATTTTCACAAATGGTGAAATTTTTAATCTGTAAGCTAGTTTGTTTACCTTGCAATAAATTTTTTAAATTAGTACAGCTTAGAACGAACATGATGTTTAAACTGCTCTAAATGGGAGAACCAAAGAAAATAAAAGTAAGTGCTTTGGCTCCTATTGGGGCTTTGGCAATAGGTTGTTTTATAATAAACACTTTTGAATATCATAATTTGGGTAAAACTTAACTTTTCAAACTCTTTACGTAAGAATGTCACTTTATCACTCTTAAGACATCCCTAAGAATTTTTATTTGGCTAAGGTTTTATTTATGTTTGCGAAACTGTTAAGATCCTAAGTTTAAACTTCATTATGAGGCAAAAATAGTACCAAAATGATAAAAGTTTAACACTTAACCTAAAGTTATTTTTAAGGCAGTAAAGTATCTCACAGAAATTTATTTATTTAAACTTGCTGTATATACATAAGCTACTTCTCCATATATGTTTTCGATTAACCATTTTTTTAAAGAAATTTTAGCCACATGAACTAGTTATAATTAGAAAAAAATAGCATATTATACTGGGTTACTAGTTCATTGCTAGACATGTGAATCTGTTCTCCCTTTGAATAAATTGTACATTTAAGCTATTGTTATGGTATGAAGCCTTCTGTATAGTTTTTGGTTTTAAACTAATATGTTTCAGTATTTTGTCTGGAAAAAAAAACACCACTGTGTACATATGTATTATATAAACGTAATCTTTTAATACTGCTTATTTTTAGTCCATTGTTTAAAAAATAAAAGTGAAAAAATTTAATGAAATGCTTAAAAGTAAAGTTTTGCCATTGCTTGGAGAAACTTCTTTTTCCTTCTTTGTGCTGCCAACTGTAGCACTTCTTCTGGGTTGCTTGCATTCAATTCTGTCTGGCCAATGGCTTTGATCTTCTCGAAAGGAAAATGGCATTGTTATTGAGGTTCTTGTCAAAATAAAGTCTTCCTAGTATCTACAGTACAAAGCTACTTCACATTAAATGATTGATTTGAATGTAACTGCAAAATTCAAGAACTATGAAAAACTTTAACAATTAAACTACTTTTAAGGAAAAGTCAGAGCCATAGTATCAAATGTTATTACATTAAATAAATTCTTCCTTTCCCATGCCTAAAAATATAAATAAGTGGGCCTGGAGTTTGGCCTAGTGGTAGAGTGCTTGCCTAGCATGCACAAAGACCCAGGTTTGACTCCTCGGTACCACATACATAGAAAAAAGCCAGAAATGGTGCTGAGGCTCAAGTGGTACAGCTCTAGCCTCGAAAAAGTCCAAGGAGAGTGCTCAGGCCCTGAGCTCAAGCCCAGGGCTGGCACCAAAACAAAACTTACTGAATACAATATAAACATAGATCACTAAGTAGTAGTCAGAAAATGGCACTGAAGAGATAGCTAACATCAGAGACTGGTATGTCTATGTGTAGGACATTTTCCTGCAAAATTCAGTGGCAAAGATTACCAGAAGAGGTAAAGGACAAGAAGCAGATGCTGAAAATAATCAAAAGAACAGTTCTGACAAGCATAGCTACTGGAGTTCAAAACCTGGTCTACCATCAGACCACTTGAATGCTTAAACAATTACAGAGCTCCTTTAATCATTAATGATTCAAGTGCACAGATTGCTATTTGCTGTTCTCTAGGACTAGGAAAGAAACAACATGGAAGGGGCTAACATATGGAAGAAAAGTGGTCACAAACGCCAGTTACTCAACACCTGTAATCCTAGATATTTGGGAGGCTGAGAACAAGAGGAAGGAAGTTCGGGGTCAGCCTGGAGAGGAAATTTCAAAAGTTCCCTTTCTCAACCAGGCATAGTGATGCACACCTGTTATTCCAGGCCAAATAAAAGGAACACTAGGGTTCCAAGCTAGCTAGGCAGAAGAGGCCATCCTACTCTATCTCTAGCAAAGAAAGCTGGACATAGTGATATGTTTCTCATTATCCCAGCAATTATAGGAAGGAAGGGTAAAGTAGGCAGACTAGTTTAAATAGCAAACCCAGGTGTGAAGCAAGGCTCTCCTAAAAATAACCACTGAGAAAAGGCTGGTGGCCTGGCTTAGTGCTGGAATAAGCCTCACAAGCATGAAGCTCTAAATTTAAACCACAGCACAAAACCCCCAAAATGTGTCACAAACATGAATATCTCAATAATATAAGAAGCACAGGAGCCAGGAAGTTCAAAAAACAGGTAGTTGGTACGGTGAATTTGTAGTGTAAGACCTCATAGTAGAACAATTTTGGCTAACACATCTGGGTGTGAGTGGCTAATGGACAGTAACGATGACAATGTGGCTGGCAAGTGGTAAATTTATGACTTGTATCAACTAGGGCACTAAGCCAGGAAATGGGATGAGATAGGAAGGAGTACAAGCTTCAAAAGAGAAAGGAGTTCTGAAACCTTTAATAGGTAAAAATGCCTTCAAAGAACAAAGGGGAGTTCAAATTTTTTCATTACTACCTTCTACTTGCAGGTTAACTATAAATGGAAGAATGAGTGAGTGGTCTCCAGTCAAGGGGGCCAACTTCATGTTCTTGTATGTGTCAGTACTGGGGCTTGAACTCAGGGCTTTAAGCTATCACTTGAGCCACACTTCCACTCACTCCTGGCTTTTTATTGGTTAAGTGGATATGAGTCTCATGAACTTTTCTGTCTGGATGGGTTTCAAAATACAATCCTCAGATCTTGTGTCTCTAGAGTAACTATATACTCAAGCTGCCAGTACCTAGCTAACTCTTGTTTTATTACACAGATTAATATGTATCTATGACAGGCAAACCCTCAGCTTAATTTTAATTATGTTCTAAAATCTAAATACCAGGGATTATAGAGATTCCCTTCTTGAATACTTGTTTGTTGAACATGTCATTTGAAATATGATGTAAAAATCAATGTTAATAAATTCTTCAATAAAAAATAAATATCAAAGGGAAAAACAAAAAAAAAAAAAGCTAGGCGCCGATGACCCACGCCTGTTAACTCTAGCTACTCAGGAGGCTGAGATCTCAGGATCACGGTTCAAAGCCAGCCTGGGCACATAACTACATGAGACTCTTATTAACTTTAATTATCTGCCCAAAAACCAGAAATGGTGCTGTGGCTCAAGTGGTAGAGCACTAGCCTTGAGCTGAAGAATTCAGGGGCAGCGCCCAAACCCAGAGTTCAAGCCCCACGCCCAACCAAAAAAAAACGGTACATACTTTCATTAATATGACTGAAGATATTTTACTGATGATGATACTCACTTTAAAATGTTAGGAAGAGAAAGACAACATTTTAAATGTTCTGGCACATTTAATAATACATTATTTAAAAACCTATTATTGGGGCTGGGAATGTGGCCTTGTGGAAGATTGCTTACCTAGCATGCACAAAACCCTGGGTTCGATAACTAACTACCACATATATAGAAAAAACCAGAAGTGGCTATGACTCAAGTGGTAGAGCTCTAGCCTTGAGAAAGCCCAACAACAGTGCTCAGGCTCTGAGTTCAAGCCCCAGAACTGGCATAAAACAAAACAAACAAACAAAAAAAACCACCTCAATACCACATAAATAGAAGAAGCAAGAAATGAAGCTGTGGCCCAAGTAGTAGAATGCTAGCCTTGAGCAAAAGGAAAGTTCAGGGAGAGTACCTGAGCCCTGAGTTCAAGTCCCAGGAATAGCTTATAATAATAATAATAACAACCTATTATTGGGCACTTACGCTATACCAGGCACCATTCCAGTTACCAACTATACATAAGCAAACCAAGACTCAAGGGGAAATAAAAGTAAATATATACTACTTCAAATGTTAGTGTTGTAGAGAAAAACATGGAGAATGAGAATAATCGGATGTAATCCTAGCTACTCAGGAGGCAGAGATCTGAGGATCAAGGTTGAAAGCCAGTCTGGGCACAAAAGGACCTGAGACTCATCTCCAATTAACCTCTAGAAATGGGGAAGCAGAGCGTGGCTCAAGGGAAGGGTGGTACCCTCAAGCTGAAGAGCTCAGGGACAGCGCCCAGGCCAAGTTCAAGTCCCATGACCCCCACACAAAAAAAAAGTAATTGGAGAAAGAATAGGAAAAATATATAATAGGAAGAATCCTATTATATTTAATAGGATGGACAGAGAAGACTAATCACTAACAGGACAACAAAGAACACATCTGCAGGAATGTTCCTGGAGGACAAAATTTTACAAGAACATAGAGCCTGAATGTGTTCAACATGGTTTGAGAACAGCAAAGCCATTAGTGTGAAGTAGTTTTACTAAGGGGGAAAAGACAAGATGGGCAAGCCATCATATTTGGCTTTGTAGGCCGCTCAAGTTTATATGAGATGAGAATCTATTTGATAACTCAGAGCAAAGGAATATTATGAACTTTTAAAATCAAACTGGATATATGGAATGGATCAAATTACAGAAATAAAAAGCTAAAAGTATTAATAACCAGCAGGCATTAGTGTGATTCATACCTAAAATCCTAACTACTCCGGAGACACAGATCTAAAGATCACAGTTTGAAGGCAAGCCAGACAGAAAGGTCTGTAAGACTCTTATCTCTCCAATTAACAGGAGAAAGGCCAGAAACTGTAGATGTGATAGTGTATCAGCCTTGAGCAAAGCAAGTAAAAACAAAGGCCCTGAGGCTCAAGCCCTGGTACTATCACCCAAAAAAAGGGGGTGGGGGGGGAGGGTAAAGGGTACCAAGACATGTGAAAGGGTTTCAATGTATGTGAATTAATGCACCTTCTATATGACAAATATCATGTAACCCTTTTATTAATTACAATAAAAAATATTAAATAAAATTTTTAAAAAGGAGGTGGGGGTGGTAACGGGGTGTAAGAAGTCTGGCAGCAACCAGGCACACAAAGTGTTTTTTCTACTGACATGAATTTAACAATCGTTTAGTATTCTAAACTATATCATTGAAGAAAGTGATAAACTTACGGCAATTTGTCTTTTGTCTGTTTCTCCTCTTTTATGATGAAGATCTAAATGAATCAGTTAAGAATAATAAATCTGATAGTATTAAATATCATAACAGAATTCCAACTGTTCATTTTGACAGAAATGCACCAGTCTAACTGCATGTGTGGATGGAAGGATACAAGTCAAGTATTCCAATATGGTGACATCCCAAATATAATCATAGTAGGAATCCATAGCGTCATGACTGGAAAACAGCAATTGGTTAGCTCCTTTTAAGGCAGAAAATTTCAACCACAGTTCATTTTTATTTGTTAAAGACACTTACCTATTCTGCTCCTGCAATGACTTAAAGGCTGTTTTGTAGTCAATCTCTCTAAGGAACTGACATAGAATTGCCACCTACACAAACAAGAATTTGAAATTTGCTTCATGTAATAATACTTTTGATTTCACAAAGGGTTTATTCTCATACGAATAATATATTCGCTATTCCTTGCTGATGATCACACTGAAAAGGTCAGCTGTGTGACAGGTTCAACCAATTTTATGTCGACAAGTACTTCGGCAGTCATCTAAACAACCATTGTTTTAGTTTTGTTTACCAGAGTGGGAAGCCGGAAAAAAATAGTTTAGAAAATTAAACCCGGCTCATGTCTGTAATCCTAGCTACTCAGGAGGCTGAGATCTGAGGATCAAGGTTCAAAGCCAGCCCAGGCACAAAAGGACCTGAGACTATTATCTCCAATTAACCTCTAAAAATGTGAAGAGGGGCTTGGCTCAAGGATACAGTAGTAGTCCTGAGCTGAAGAGCTCAGGAACAGCGCACAGGCAGAGTTAAGGCCCATGACCCACCAAAAAGAAAAAAAAAAAAAAAAAAAAGAAAAAAGGATGCTGGGAGTTTGGCCTAGTGGTAGAGTGCTTGCCTTAACATGCACGAAGACCCAAGTTCTGTTTGTCAGCACCATATACACTGAAAAAAGCCAAAAGTGGTGCAGAGGCTCAAGTGATAAAGCTCAAGCCTTGAGAAAGCCTAAGGAGATTGCTCAGGCTCTGAGCTCAAGCCCAGGGGACTTGAGTGGCAGAAAGAAAAGAAAGAAAATTAAACTGAAACAAACAAAACTGCCAAGTGTCATGACACTCTAAGATATAGATATGAGCCTTTCATAACTATCAAGTACAGAAACTCATTTGGGCAAAACTAAGTCTACCTAAATAGAAAGCATCTACTTCAATCAAGTATGCTAGGCCATATGTTCACCTGGTGGTAGAGTGCCTAGCATGCTCTAGCCCTGGGTTAAATTCCTTTGTGGCACATACACAGAAAAAGTGATGTTGGGCTCAAGTGGTAGAGTGCTAGCCTTGAGAAATTTCAAGGACAGTGACCAGGTCCTGAGGTCAAGCCCAAAGACTGGCAAAAATAAATAAATAAAAAGAACATTTAAGCTGCATGATGGCTCACATCTGTAATCCTAGCTACTGAGGAGGCTGATATCTGAGGATTGTGGTTCAAAGCCAACCTGGGCAATAAAGTCCAAGAGACTTTTATCTCAATTAACTACTAGAAAGGCGGAAGTGAAACTGTGGCTCCAAGAGGTAAGGAAATAGCCTCGGGCGGAAGGGCTCAGGGACAGGGCCCAAGCCCAGTATCCAAGCTGCACTAAAGAAGGAAAGAAAGAGGAAGGGGAAGGGGAAGGGAAGGGGAAGGGAAGGGGAAGGGAAGGGGAAGGGGAAGGGAAGGGGAAGGGGAAGGGAAGGGGAAGGGAAGGGGAAGGGAAGGGGAAGGGGAAGGGAAGGGGAAGGGAAGGGGAGAGAGAGAAAAAGAAAATGCACATGAAAGGGCTTCCTTTAGAAGCACTTAGAGGTTCCAGAAATCAATATTTTCTAATTTGTATTTTATTTCTAGCTAAAACTCTATATTTTTAGAAATCTAAAATAAATGCCAAATTCTTAAACTTCATCTATTTAAGTAATTTTTATTTGAAAAACTAAAAACTAATTCCAAGTGAAATGTTTCAATATAAAGCCTAACGTACACAAAAATAAGCAAATATTGTAATATTACAAACTAACCTGTGTATGGCAATTCAGCAAAGAACAACACTTTATCATTCTTTTTATTACCTATAAAAACAAAATTATTATTTACAAAAACAAACATGGATT